>NC_057719.1:66762211-66782861 GCF_004010195.1 Chiloscyllium plagiosum
CTCAACCCTCAACCCAGACAGACACACACACACACAGACAGACAAAGACCCACATGCACACATATATTTTGTGGGGTGAATTTGTACTTGCAGGGTTACATTGTACTTTGCTAAAAAACTGCATGCATTCATGAGCTCAAAAACTGCATGAATCCATGTAAAACTCCGTTATCTCACTTTTTAGATTAGAATCAATCTAAACCCAGGGCATAGACAGAGAACACAAGGAGCCAACACCTTCAACATATTGTCTAGCTATCACCATTGTTAACAGCTAACCCGAGAATGCAACATTTTAAAAAAAGGTTTTGTGATTTACACATGAAAGAAGTGAAACTATCACTGTATTCTAACAGATGAAAGGCTTAACAGACAATCAATTTTTCAATGTATAATTTCAGTTACATCACACTGTAAATTTTTGCTATAAATTCTGTGTGTTAGGATTGAGCCCTCTACTACCACCCGATGAAGGAGCGACGCTCCAAAAGCTAGTGTGCTTCCAGTTAAACCTGTTGGACTATAACCTGGTGTTGTGTGATTTCTAACTTTGGACAGTAAAGTTAGACGCATTCTTTACTTCTTCATTTTATTGCTTATTTTTCTGTATTTTACGATGGTGTCGGAGAGTGGCAACACTCTACAACACTTCCACTGTCTTCTGTAACACGGAGGAATGACGGAGAAAGCAGTAGAGTCAATTAGAATAAAAGTAGAAATAGGGAAACAACAAAAGCTAATGAAAAATATAATTCAGAGAAATAAAGAGACAGCAAGAAAAAATTGTAGAAAAAATATAACGCAAAAATATAAACTTGGTGTCTGAAAATCTCTGGAAACCATTTGTCTTCAGGAGTGAGACTGTACACTTGTAATTTCTCACTTTCTGAACATCTAATTAAGGCCAATTTATTAACAGGGCCAGCTTATTACAGCATGATACACTAGTTCCAACAGCTGTGGCAAGATTATTTCTTTCATATTTATTGTAATGATGGAGGAATATCAAATCCAATGAACTGATAGTGCAGGATATGCAACACTGTAAATCACCTACTGCAAAATTTCCATTGATGCATTGGTCAAGATCCTTAGGATAACAGTGACACAAGTTCCCTGAGAAATCTGGACTATTTCATTTCACTAATCTGTATAATAATCTTTCTATTTCATTATGTAGATTTGGATAATGGAGTTGGCTCATATTCTTGATCACAACATAATAACACAATTCATACAGGAGTCACAAAAATAAAAGTTTTTACCTAGATGGTAAAATTAATGGGGATGGGAGAAATCTTTAGAAATTCACTGTAATTGTTGGAGTGGCAACTTCAGACATGAAGGGCTTACCAAAGGGTATTTGATAGTTACAATGTCAGTATTACTGTGACAATGAAGTATCATGTAGCTGTGCTGGCTGGCTTGCAATGTACAGTGCTGCTAATAGGGTGAGTTCAACTCCTGTACCAGCTGAGGTTACAGTGAAGGTCCTGCTTTCTTAATGCTGCCTCTCACTTGAGGTGTGGTGACCCTCAGGTTAAATTCACCACCATTTGTCTCTTTCTAATGAGAACTGTGATGATGACTACTACAGCTGTGACAGAGCACCTTGCTTGAGATACTGAAGTTTCAAGAAGATCAATAAAAGATCATTAAAACATTACACTCATAACTTGTTCCTGCATATAAAATTTGCATCAAGCATCTGTTTTGTATGCAGCATTTTCTGGATTACACCACAGCCAACATAGAAAGCTTGCCTGACAGTGAGTAAAACATCATATTTGTAAAAATTACAATGAATCACAATTGAGTATGGAAATATTCAAATCAAATAGGAGAGATTATAAGTAAAGACATTGCACAAATATGTGAAAAACAACAGTTTTTGTGGTAGTAATCATCAAATGAGAAATGGATGGAAAATTAAACATTTTCCTTCAAATACTTATTTAAATGATGCTCAAGTTTTACTCTAAACTGAGCATTTACAAATAGGATAAAACATTATAATCACAACATTATGAAAAAACTTAATTATTTGATGCTATTTTCTGTGTTTGATACAGTTTTAATTTTTGCCTGTGTTTATGCAGATTCTCAAATCACCACTGTTAATGGTTGCCAGGAAGATACCTGGCAACAGCTGTCAACATACTCGAACATTTAGTTTATGAATGACAGAAAGAAAAGTCATTCAGCAAATGTGCAAAGACAATGTTTCTAAGCCAAGTCGCTTGATGTATTAATCAAATATGTACTGAGAAGGAACATCTCTGAGAAACAGGTTTCTTACCACAAGAGTTTCAAGATTTCTTCTTCTGTGTGTAAAGATGTATTCATCCATGCAGAAAGCAGAAGTTTTTCCTCAGGGAATTTTCCTACATCAACTCATTTGTTTGAGCAAGTTATCTGTATCACAAATGACATTTTAAGCAATGCCAGGTGTCAAAGCAGTGTGTATTGATTTTATAAAGCATGTTAAAGCTATTTAGTCATACAAAAAAGGTAGCAAATTCTGCTAGGATTATCATTATTCATTTTTGGAGGGAAATTTTAATGAATCTAGTTTTCTAAAATAATATTTTCTGTGTAAATACACTGAAGAAAATGGTTTCAGAGTTATTTGGTAAGGAAAAGTGCAATTAAGAAGAAAACAGAAATTATGTTTCCGATTTGGTCTCAGTTATAAAAAGCCATACTCCAACCATACTTCGAGCAAGAGCTGCTCATAGATATGGAACATGTAATTTATGTATTTTTGTAATTATGAAATATAAGGGAAAAATGTATGTATTTACTTGCTTATCCATCTGCACAAGAGAAATACAACTTTACTTACTGTTCAGGTATCACTTAAAGCTTTAGAACCTTCCCCAACTATCCACTTCACTCCATGCCCACATACACACATACACACACACTCTCTTCCCATCTCAATTTGTGGAACTGTAGAAGATCGGTGTAGGTTCCAATTTCAGTCATGAAGTCATTAGTTCTGACTTCTGTCGATGGTGGCAGGCTTTGAAGATGGGTTCAGGAATTGTCAAGTGAACCAATTGTGGATTGGATCACTATAATAAAATGCAAGTTCACCCACATTTTATAAAGGTCAATTTCTTCGTCTGCATCTGATATTGAGGATCAAGCAGCCTCAAAAATGGATTGGTATTCTTATGTTCTACATAACACTGGTGCCATGACAGAATCCATTTAAAAAAGACATTACATAGTGCCCACCTGTTTCCAATTGTAAACATCTTTTAATTTCAAAGCCGGTATCCTGTGACTTAGATATGAACCCAAGCCATGTAATTTGTGGTAGAAATTGGTTAGAGCCTGTGATAAATGAGAAAAGGAATCCAACAATTAAGTCTGGAGTTCTATTTATGAGCCACTGAGGGATAAGTGTGAACTTCCAAGGACTATGGGGTAAATCACTGCCACCCAGGAACACACCCAGTGTGATTATTGACCTTTCCTCCCATTTCTGTCCAGTCTGCTCCGGCTGGTTTCCCACTTTCTTTGCTGGAATGCCTCTTTGCTGCCTTACAATTCACTTGGCAGCTTTAAATAGAGCCAGTCTATCCCAGGACTTATTGGCCTGGTAGCCATTTAGCAACTGACCAACAAAGAGTCACAGTTAAAATGTTCTTGCTGGAAGAATTCATGATTGTATGAAATAAAATATACGTTTGCCAATGTTCATTTAACAATCCTGATGTATTATGAGGATGGGTTCTGGTTTCTGACCTGCAGCTTTTTCATTTAAAACCTTTTGGCTACCTTGGATTTAACTAGCCCCAAAACCTTTTTACCATTTCTTACTTTTTCTGCTACTTCTCACTTCCTCAGTGTTTTTAAGAATTAATGGGATAGAAAGGTAGAAAGATCACCAACCCCATTTTTAAGTTGTTACTGCCTCATCAACCCCAGTTAAAGAAAATTGACCCTATTAAGTGTGATAAACTATGGTTGTCTTCTCATCTTTGTACTTACCTCCCACCCACTATCCCTCACTCTCCCTCCCTTGCCATCTCTCTTGATCCACATCTCTCCATCTTTACACCTTTCCTGACTTCCTCTGACCCCATTGCAGCTGGCCACACTTGATTCCCTCACTGCCTGCCTTCCGGAGAGAGTGAGAGTTCAGGAGAGGGAAAGACATTGAGAAGCCAGAGGGTGGTGACCAAGAGGGAGTGAGAGCAAGAGGGAAGTTGTGAGGTGATAAATCAGGAGGGAGATAAAAGAGAGAGTGTTGGAGGGAAATGGGAAGTTGCAAGGGGGCAGTGCAAAATAGTGAGTGGAATGGATTGGGATGGGTTGAGTGAGAGCAGGAAGTTTGGATGTGGCAACAAGGGAAATTGCAGGAAGTGTTGAAAAACAAGTTTGATGAATAGGAAGTTTCAGCATGGTTACAGGTATATGCATAATAATCATGCTAAAATGAAAATGGAGCTCCAGTTAAGAGCGCTGCTTTTCAGTCAAGTTCCCTCATTTACAAACCACACTAGAACAAATATTCACTTGTAGAATACACTAAATGGAGTGTTCTCATATCTACATTTGAGACTGCTGAAAATGAACATATCGACCAATCAATTAGGAAAGAAGTTTGCAAAATCTCCTGGGATTAATTCTTTGTTATCATCCTAAACTTTAAGTCACTTCTTAAAACTTAGCTCTCCGACCAACCTTTTGGACACTTGTACTTACATTTTAAGTTTGATAACACTTCTGTGAAGTACTTTGAAAAGTTCTATTGCATAACTGTGCTATTTAAAAGCAAGTTGTTGTGTAGATTAGTTCCAAATCAATGACATAAGCACCTAACATCCTTCAGAGCGTCTCCTTTACCTTGTTCACACATATTACCGATGCTATATGTCACTTCTTTATTCTTCCTGAAAAAAATTGCATTTATCTGTTGATTGTGCAAATTCATTAATACCTTTTTTAAATTTTGTAACAGATTACTTTAGCTAAAGTTAACTAAATCCAATGCCATCCACAAATTTTAAAACTGTATTTCTTGAATCTAAATTGTTTGTGTAAATTGAGAAGAGCAGTAGTTCCAGTACTGATATCTGTAGAACATTACTTTCCCCCTTATAACAGCCTGAGTACTGACACTTAACTCTTACTCAGTACTTTCTGTTAAATAGTATACATCAACCATTTGGGGCTACTGACCTCCTGACTCTGCCTATTGGACTTTAGTCATGAACTTGTTTATTTAAATTCCTTTGAAAATTTAAAATGGATTACATATGCTACATAACTCTTCCCTATGCTTTCTATTACATGTTTAAAAAGTTAGTCAATTTAAACCAGCACGATGGCTCAGTGGTTAGCACCGCTGCCTCACAGCACCAGGGACCCAGGTTTGATTCCAGCCTCGGGTGACTGTGTGAAGGTTGCATGTTCTCCCCATGTCTGTGTAGGTTTACAAGAACGATATCTCGACTTCAGGGGTTAAGTTATGAGGAGAGATTGTGCAAATTAGGCCCGTTTTCTCTGGAATTTAGCAAGTTAAGAGGTGATTTGATCAAAGTCTCCAAGATATTAACAGGAAAAGAGGGGTTAAGAATAAATTGTTTCCACTGGTTGGGATTTCAGAACTGGGGGACATAGTCTGAAAGGTAAGGCCGGTCTGTTCAGGAGAGAAGTCAGGAAGCATTTCTACACACAAAGTGGGGGTAGATGTTTGAAATGCTGTTCCACGAATAGCAGTGGATGCTGGATCAGTTGTTAATTTTAAATCTGACATAGACAATTTTTTGTTAAGTAAAGGTATTAAGGGATATGGGGCAAAGGCATATACAGATAGAGTTAGGCACAGCTCAGTCATGAAGTCATTGAATGATGGAACAACTTTGAGGGCTGAATGGCCTACCTCTGTTCCTGTGTTCCTAAACTCTCACTGAGAGAAGCAGAGTGAGGTGAGAAGGCGTAGAATGCATTCTTCCTTTCTGCATTCAAATACATAGATCACATAATGTCATTAATAATGTAGAAATCCCAAAATGCCACAGTTTGGGAATTAATTAAAACAATTGTTCTAGTTAAGGTGAAACTAGTAATTCAGAGTGTAGATCACAAAATGCTAAAACCACCTAAATCCAAATTACAGCCCAACTTGATGCATCCATCAGTATAATATTTTCAGAACTGTACACACACATTCCTTGAAATAACCTATAGTTCAAATGGATTTTAAGCACTAACAGGAGAACATGAAACAATTCAAGGTCTTTTCCCTTAAAAAGGATGTTGTTAAGCTTGAGATGGTACAGAAAAGATTTACAAGGATGTTGTCAGGACTTGAGAGCTTGAGCTATAAGGAGAGACTGAATAGGCTGGGGCTTTTTTCCCTGAAGTATCAGAGGTTGAGAGGTGACTTTGTAGAGGTTTATAAAATCATGAGGGGCATGGATATGGTCAATAGCCAACGTATTTTTCATGGGTGGGAAAGTCCAAAACTAGAGGGCATAGGTTTAAGATGAGAGGGAAAGAATTTTAAAAGGCCCTTAGGGGTAAATGTTTAATGCAGAGTATAATGTCTATATGAAACAAGCTGCCAGAGGAAATGGTGGAGACAGGTACAATTATAACATTTAAAAGGTATCTGGATGGGTACATGAATAGGAAGAGTTTAGTGCAATTAGGCAAAATGCTGGCAAATGGGACTAGATCAGATTGGGTTGTCTGGTCTGCATGGATGGCATGGACCAAAGGGTCTGTTTCCATGCTGTATGATTCTACGACTCTAAGTGAAGGCTGAGAGGTAGACAGTTAGAAATGTTTTAAACGATGAGAGGGCTTGCTTGGCTGGATGCAGAGAAATGATTTTCATTAGCCATCCCTCAATCCCTCAATGTCTGCTCTGACTTCTATGTTTCCACTATTGGTTTTCATGTAAATGAATAAGTCGATTCTCAACATACACATCATTGAGAACATGGGACAGGCCATTGTGTCCAATTAGTGGAATCCAGAGTGTAAGATCTGTTTCCTTTTTCTGCTAGCACTCTGCCTCAATTTTAAAAATTTTGAACTTGAAGCACAACATAGGACTGTTGCTTAAATGAGTCATAAACACAAAAATGTTAATAAATCCAATTAACTTAAAATAGAATTCAGGCAAAACTTCTTTACTCAAAGATTGGGAAGAATGTGGAATAATCTCTATAAATTTAAACATGGGAATCCACTCAATTGGACATGGATAGATGGATTGTGTCTGTTTCATGTCTAAAAATGGGCCAAATGCATAACAATTCCTTCCCCAGATATACATTTAACTCTATAATGATCTTATTATTACACTATTTTACAGCTAAATATTACGTCTCCAATCTTAATGGAAGAGACTCAGTTTGTTTATGCCATGCCATTGTTTCTGTAAGAATGCCTCATCTGAAACTTTACTACTTAAACTTCTGATTACATTGTAGTATTCCACTTCATTATAATTATTACAGGTTTTTTTTTATAATAACTTACACTGAGTTATGTGAGAAATTTTATGCGGAAAATAAATGTTCTATTATTTGAATGTGCAATCTTTTTCATTAAATTAGCAATAACATTGATAATCAATGCTTTACAAATAGCTTGCTTTTTGCTAACATGAATAATTTTGGGAGTAACTAGAGTACAGGAATTCCAGGTTTTCTCTTAAATTACAAGAAACTCGGTAAGAAATCCTTGTTAAAAAAATTGGCAATCTCAGTGGAAATGAACATTGTGAATACATTGCATAATCTGAATGTTTTAAAAATCTGATCCCAATTTAACATCAATGGATTTATCAATTTATATTTGTAAATTGGTCTTTACTTGGTTTTAAGATCTCATTAATCAATTGTTTGTTGCGAGAATTTGGTTGTTAATATAAAACTCTGTGCAGGTACTATTAATTAATGTGCTATTATACATTCTCATATTAACATTAGAAAATCATAATTGTTATAGTTAATTATACTGCACAATGATATACAAAATGTGAGCTGCTTTTATGGCACAATTTATGTGGTAATACTTGTTCAAAATAGGTTCCATGGAATATGTTTCTGATTATAATAATCCAATAGCAACAGCTAAAGAATGTAAAAGTTGGTATTTATTAGTATTGCTGGAGTAGTTAGTTGCTTGCATTGTACCACACAGTTCCTGAAACTTTGTAAATGTTCCCATTTCTCCACATAAAAGCCAACTTAGTATTGGATCAAACCATGAAGCCAATGATGTTATTTGAAAAGCACTGGTCTCAAATATGCATCTCTAGATAGTATATTTCTTGGAAATCTATTATAGCTGAAAATAAATGATTGGCAGAATTTAATCCAAGTGACAGAGCCTGGAGAGCCACCGAGAGTTCTGCGCTGCTTCTTGTAAGGAAAGCTGATCATATTAAATGCCTTTGAGGCCCACAAGGAGCCAATGGTGGGCCAGTCCTGTTCAGTACCCTGGGCAGCAAATCCTATACCCTTGAGAGCTGCAGGTTGATCACAGGCTGATCATTGCACAGGCAGCACCACCATGGAGTGCTAGTAGTTGATGGTATTGCACCCATTAGAGGATGAGTGTCTGTGATGGACTTGACTACAAATGAGTGAGGGGGCGGGCATTGACCACTTGCTAGTGGTATAGCTAGGAACTGAAGAGAAGATAAGGCAGTGGTTCTCAGTGTCCCAAGGGTGATGCCCTCCTTTCTGCATCCCTGGGAGCCACAAAGAAACTTGACAAGTTTTTTTTATCATGCATGGCATTAATTGCCCACTGAATTGGCACTGCGGGGGCATGCAGGTTGTTTGTGAACCTTCCCAGCCTAATCCTAATCAGGAAAGAGGCAGGAATACAGTGCCTAAAAGTGTGGCACTAGTAAAGCACAGCATCCAAGGAGAAGGAGAGTCGACGGTTTGAGCATAAGCTCTTCGGAAGAGCGTACACTCGAAATGTCGACTCTCTTGTTTCTCAGATGTTGCCTGACTGGCTGTGCTTTTCCAGCACCACACACTTTGACTCTGATCTCCAGCATCTGCAGTCCTCATTTTCTCCCAGGAATACAGTGCCCCCATTGCCCACCACCTTCAGCACTCCTGCTCAACTAAATGCCCTTGCTGCCCTCAAAAATCACCTCATAAGTGGGTATTAAATTCTGCTGGCTGTGCGTCTTCTTATCTGGGTTGATGTTTTTTCTAAGAAGACTGGTCTTAGTTCAGATGGCTAAAACAATCAAGATTTGATTTTAAATTGATTTAAGTTCACATTTCAAGGGGAACAAAAAACAAATTTCAACAAGTTTTTAAATAAACAATGGTACTGATTTCACCTGCCATTTAGTCAATTGCAAACTTGTAATTTGATATATATACAATTTAAGCAAAACAATACAGCCAAATAATACACAGTTAAGTGAAAGACTGTGATTTGAATCAGTACAAACAAAATGCATTATATCTTGTATTAAAATATTAATATTGTGAGGAATAGCATTTACATTATGGATTTTGTCTACATTGAATAAATATTTAAATGAACTCTAGTCTTAATAGTTTGCTAGAGTTCAATCCAGTGGATTTAGGATGCTTTTGCTGCCTCCTGGTGGATCTTAATATAATTGCAATGGCTAATCAATCTCTCTGATAGATACTTTTCATTGCTTTTGAGTCATCAGATTAATTTCTATCATAGAGGTGTCGCATGCTCAGCACTATATTCATCATGCTAGTCACTCACTTGAAGGAAAAGTAACAATGCTCGTCTAAGAGGGAAAGAAAATGATTGAATGATTGAAAATAAAATGTATTAAAGAGATCTATGTCAGCCCTTGCAAAAAAATTAAAATTCACTGGAGGGCAGCAACTGCGACTATCACCTGCTCATCTCATTGAAGGGACATTAAAGGAAATAACATCGTAATCAAGGCTTTATTCTGGTGACTTCTTTCCATCTGTCTCTTCTGACCTTTGCTATATATTTTCTATTGACAAAAATCTCTAGATGGCTGTGTTTGTGGGTTTGTAAGGTGCTGTCTAAGAAGCCTTGGTGAATTTAAGGGGATATTTCAGAATACTCAGAATAGGTATATTCTTTCTATGAAGAAAAACTCCAAAAGAATGGGTTGCCATTTTTGGTTAAATGAAGAAATTAGGGAAGTCATCAAACTGAAGGAAAAAGCATGTAAATATGCAGTGGTAGATGAATGCAATGGTAGATGGTTGGTCAGAACAGCAGAGAATGGATACAAGTTTAAACAGGAGGATGAAATTAGAGAAGCCAGCTAGTAATATAAAAATGGATAATGAGAATTTCTACAGGCATTCAAAAGGACTGGAGTAATTCAAGTGAATGTTAGTCCTCCACAGAATGAGAATGGAGAGTCAATGTAGATTATAAGAAAATAGCAAATGAGCAAATACTTTGCTTCACTTTTCATTATAACAGGCACAAAACCATTCCAGTAATAGCTGAAAATCGGGAGTTTAAAAGGAGGGGAAACTTAATGAAATTACAATCACAAAGGAAGTGGTACTTAGCAAAATGTGAGGGTAAAACATTCACTGTTTTCAAGAGGGAGATGGGTATAATTCTTATGGAGCTTAAAAATGTGTTGCTGGAAAAGCGCAGCAGGTCAGGCAGCATCAAAGGAACAGGAGAATCGATGTTTCTCCTGTTCCTTTGATGCTGCCTGACCTGCTGCGCTTTTCCAGCAACACATTTTTAAGCTCTGATCTCCAGCATCTGCAGTCTTCACTTTCTCCTATAATTCTTATGGATAAAGGGATCAAGGGAAATGGGGAGAGGATGAGAACAGTTTACTGAGTTGGATGATCAGCCGTGATTATATTGAATGGCAGAGTAGGTTTGATGGGCTGAATGGCCTACACCTGTTCCTATTTACTATGTTTCTGTGTTAGTCAAATCAAAGAAACATGGCAGAGACAAAGGATACAATTCAGTCCATGTCTCTGCACTGGTTCTCTGGAAAAGACTGTTTTTGTTCTTGTTTTTAATTTCACCACTTTATCCACATCTCCTTTATTGATTCTCATTCCAGCAATGCTTTAACAAAGCATTCCATTTCTTGATGCTGCTTGTGTGGAAAATTAATAAACATTTAACCTATATTAAAGTTTATAATCTTACATTAAATCTGGAAATTCGGCAATTATAAACAAGGGATGATAAGAGTGAACATCTCTAGAAGCCAGCAGACTCAGGTTCCAGTTCCATGTGATCTGATGTCATTATAACAAAGCTTCTAATGCATATTCACAGTAGCTATTCTTAATATAAAGCTGTTGTCAGCCCTTTACTCCACACAGCATTTTTATTACAGAAGGACTACACTAAATTTATGGCAAACAACACGCTTCTTACAAACAAAATCAGAAATTGCTGGTGAAACTCAGTAGTTCTGGCAGCCTGTGTGGGAAGAAATCAGAGCTAACATTTCCATTCTGATGACTCTGTATTAGAACTCTCCAAGCTTGAAACATTAACTTTGCTTTCCACCCACAGATGCTGCCAGATCTGGAGAGCTTCGCCAGCAATTTCTGTTTTTGTTTCGGATCTCCAGCATCCAGCTCATTTTGTTTTGTTACGCTTGCCACAAATCTGTACTAGCTGACTTTAAATGATCCATGTGGGTATTAATTTTATCTTGACTTATGATATTTAGAAGTTATAGTAATCTGGTTTATTTCTTTCTCCTTCCTTGAACAGAGACTTTACATTGACAGTCTTCCAATTCTCAGCATGATTTCCATAACCAGAAGGTTTTGAAGCCATTGCCGAGAGTACAGCAAAGGTTTACAAGAGTAGTTCTAAGGAATTTTAATTATTAGAATAGATTGGAAATTTGGGACCGTTTCCCTTGAGAAGAGGAAGCTGAGCAGAACAAGTGCTCAAAATGATGAATCGTTCGCACAGAGTAAATTGGGAAAAAATATTTTCACTCATGAAAGGGCAGGGAATAAGGGCACAGATTTAAGTTAATTGGTAAAAGAATTTTTTCTCAACATTGAATACCTTGGGTCTGCTTGCACCATGTATACCAAGGGTCAGATTTTAACTGTGCGTAAGTATTTTTAATTTAAAAAATATGCTTTACTTATAAAAATATCTTTATATACATAGTCACTAAAGAAGTTCAGTTCTGTACAGCACCAACTGGAGAAATAAATCAACAAAGAATGGAGTTCTGAGGAAAGGTCACTTGACCTGAAACGTTAACTCTGATTTCTCTCCTCAGATGCTGCCAGACTTGCTGAGCTTTTCCAGCAATTTATAGTGATTTCTTACTTATACAAGACCATAGTTACATGCATTTGAGGTATTGGGATTGGTGGGGGGGGGAGGGGTGCAGGGTGGTCCAATAATTGAATGGTCCCCAATTAAAATTGGAAGAAATAGTTTAGATGGTGCTCTTTCCCCACTGCATTTGGGCACCAACTGCCCCAAGCTTTAATGTGTCCTTCAGCACATGTAGCTCTGGGCCTTTGAATGTTCCAGTTGGCAACACTTAGTCAAAGTCAGCTCCTGTCTCTGGAAGACCAACACATTTCAGGCCAAACAAAGAGCGTCCATCAATATTTGTTCTCCAGACGCAGTCAATATTTGTCTTGGTGTGTCCCAGGGAATGACCGTAGAGCAGTCCTGCATCACGGAGCTGCTCAGGACAAACCTCAACAAAACACATTGCATCTTTCTCCAGATTTCCTTTGCAAAGCCACATTCCAATAGGAGATATGTAAGAATCTCTACCCCGCTGTAGTCACTCAGTGGTACAGAGACCAGGCATGGATGAAGAATCTCACAGGTGGTGCCCTTCTCAACACCAGCCAGACGATGTCTTGGTGCTTGCTGGAAAATCCTGGTGAGGAGGCATTCTGCCAATGACTTTGACAGTCCGCTCAGGGAACCTTTCAACATGATCCATCCTCTCATTTTTCAACAGGGTCCTGAGGATACTGCGTGCTGACTGCTTCCTGACAGACTTGTGGTCAAAGGTGCTTTTCTTTGCAATTTTCTTCATGAAGAACAGGTGATACAGAACAGTCCAACTACTTGGAACATTCCATAAAGCCATTTTTCACAATACCATAGTGACAGTGTTTGCTTACTGAGGGTCTATGCACAGCTTGTTGCAGGCACCCACAAAGGTGGCCATTGGGATGAAGCTGTCATTGGGTATGTTCTTCCCCCTCCTTTTTCAGAGGTTTGTACATGGTGTTCCTGAAGACCTGGTCAATCTTAGTCCTCAAGATGAAATGGAAGATGGTTCAGGTGACTGCAACGGTTCGGTTCTGGGGATAGGCCAGACAGAGAGTACCTCACACCTGATGACCAGGTTTTTACCCATAATGGAGAAGTGGTGCTCCAAAAAAAGCCCACTTGCTGCCTCACCTTGGCAATACAGTCATCCCAATTTTTTGCACATACCCCAACCCCTCTGAATCATATTCCTAGCACTTTCAGGTCATCTGTCCTGACATGGAAGGGGATAAAGGATCGGTTGGCCCAGTTCCCAAAGAACATAGCCTTGCTCACACCCCAGCTCCTGAGGCCAGTTTGAACTGGTCACTGATGCTCACGAGCCTGCGCACTGACAGCAATGTCATCTATATACAGGGAGGCATGGACCTGTAACTGGATTAATTTTGAAAAAGGTGAAATCTCACCCTGTGCAGCATTAGCCATGTTGTAATTCTGCCTGTTCAATGTAGTGTCATATTTTGATCATATTAACACTTACTTGGATCTGAGGTGATTCTGGTAAAATGTGTCAGCTTTTTACAAGAGACGAAAAAAAGAAACAAATATAGAAACAAATGCAGAAAAACGTTACTCTTGGATAGACTTAAATTGGTTTCCAAAATGACTACTTTAATTCACAATACCTATTACACAAAAATTGTCAATAATGGAAAGGTGAAATCTTGGGAGTAGTCATGTATTGTTTTCTTGACTACTGGAGGCACAGAAACATACTGGGGAGCTCTTTGATGATTATTTAATGGTTTCTAGTTAGTCTCTGGGGCAAATCATTTGATGACACAAGAAAAATCATAAACTGGAAACCACTCGTTCCAATTTGATATCAACTATAAAGAATTCCTTATCTCATTTTACATGACTGTATGTAAACAAAATAACATGTAAAACTATCCTTGATCATGTGAATGAAATAACATTTGTAAAATGGAATGGAAGTCAACTTGAGAGCTCATTGAATAATTGGTAAAAGCATGGAGAGAATTTTAATTTAGCAACCTGCACACACACACAAACAAGTACAAATACAGTCTTGGCAGGCAGGAGTGGAGGTTAGAAAAGGTCAGTAAATACATGTAATCAAGTTTCAAACAGCCACTAGCATTTTAACTGGCACCAGACCTGGGAACTTTGAAGAAAGCAATTCTGGAAATGTGGATTGCACTTGGAGTATTTTAATAATGACCCATTTTTCATACTAGAAAATTATATTTAATGTCTAAAAGCAGTTTTCCAGGGCATAGGAAACACAGCAGCCAAAGAAATGTGCTGCCGAACAAAGAGACCTTGGAGTGCAGGCTCATAGCTCCTTGAAAGTGGAGTCGCAGGTAGATGGGATAGTGAAGACGACATTTGGTATGCTTTCCTTTATTAGTCAGAGTATTGAGTACAGGAGTTGGGAGGTCATGTTGCGGCTGTACAAGACATTGTTTAGGCCGCTGTTGGAATATTGCGTGCAATTCTGGTCTCCTTCCTATCGGAAAGATGTTGTGAAACCTGAAAGGGTTCAGAAACGATTTACAAGGATGTTGCCAGGGTTGGAGGGTTTGAGCTATAGGAAGAGGCTGAACGAGCTGCGGCTGTTTTCCCTGGAGCATCGGAGGCTGAGGGGTGACCGTAGAGAGGTTTAAAAAATTATGAGGGGCATGGATAGGGTAAGTAGGCAAAGTCTTTTCCCTGCGGTCAGAGAGTCCAGAACTAGAGGGCATAGGTTTAGGGTGAGAGGGGAAAGATATAAAAGAGACCTACTTTTTCACACAGAGGCTGGTATGTGTATGGAATGAGCTGCCAGAGAAAGTGGTGGAGGCTGGTACAATTGCAACATTTAAGAGGCATTTGGATGGGTACATGAATAGGAAGGGTTTGGAGGGATATGGGACAGGTGCTGGCAGGTGGGACTAAATTGGGTTGGGATATCTAGTCAGCCTGGATGGGTTAGACTGAAGGGTTTGTTTCCATACTGTACATCTCTATGACTCTATAAAGGTGCCATATTGAGTCCATTTTAGATCTTGAAGTAGCCTTGCAGGTCTCTAGCAGAGGGCACTACAGAGCCCAATTTCAATTTCTGCTGCTTTGTATTTACTGCTTTCTTCTATATACATTTTCCTTTTAACACCACAAAATCACTGAAGGTTATTGCTTTGACCTCCTGTAAATGTTGTCAGACCTGACAGGTTTGTTTTTAGTGGAAGCATCGTACTGTATAACAATATCCAAAAATAGGAATAAAAAGTGATCTTACAGCAATGAATTCCCATGTAGTGATTTGGGAACTGTGGACTAATCGTAAAACTGATAAGCTAGTATGAGGAGTTTTCACTTGTGCACCATACAAGGCAAGTGATTATATTTAAAAAGCCACAAATTGAATCTATTTTTTCTGTAAAAGAACAGTAATGTGATAGTGACAGACTGAAAGCAAGGAGTACGGGATTGCTGATGAATGGGAAATTAACATTGAAATTACTAGTATTGTTCTTGAATTAGGTGCTCATTCACAGCCTGGACATCTTTTGCTCTTCAATTCAGTATTTAATTAGGAGGAAATGATTATGAGCAAATGTTTGGTAATTGACATGTTATGAACTCATTCATTCCAGTGTTAACTGTAATGTAGCCAGTAGCAATTTCACCAATGTCTGAAGCTGGATTCAAATTCTATTCAGGACACTTGGGCACGATAAATCGAGGTTGATACTCCAGTGTAATACTGCAGAAATGCTGTACTGTTGAAGGTACTGTCTTTCAGATGAGATACTATATCAAGACCCTTGCTGCTCAGTAATGTTTGTACAAAAAGATTCAGTGACATTATTTAGAAGATTAGGAGAATGCAAGGTTCTTTCTAGTCCTATCAGGTCTGATCTAAGAATTACTGAAATAATGTCATGTTTAAATACTTCGATTAACCACCAAAAAAGGTTTACTATTTGTCTGCATGCAAGAACATCTGCAAAGTTGGTCAAGCATTAAAACACAATGAGGTTACAAAGAGTTTATACCTACAAATTGCCCAGAACAGGTTTATCATGATTGCAGACTTCTGTGATTCACCAGCTCATTTCTCTCCTTTAACGGCAGTAACCAAATTCAAAAGTCAGCCCTTTTATTATTAAAATCTGTATGTGCTAATGTTCACCAATGGTCTTTCACAGAATGGTTCAAATTAAGAGGATAATTAGCCAGAAGTGCTTTGCTGTTTATTAATAATTAGTTGTGCTTATCAAGTCTTAGGAACATTGAAAAATGGATACAGCTTTTCAGACATCCTAGGTCTATTTGAAACACTTTATCTCGATCTGTTGCACTTTGCATGAGAAGTTAGTTCTCAAAATCATTTTCACCTTTCAGTAGTTAAGAAATACAAGCCATTTCCCATCGCTAATGTTGCATTCAATGTCTCAATGCATAGTGAACAAATTTAGCTCAGCTTTACCATTTATAGATGTGAATATTCCATGGCAGAAGAAGCTACACACGTTTCAGCCAATAACTTTTCTATTGATTCCAAGTCCTTCAGGAGTATTTTTCTGGTGTATTGCTCAACATGCATCCCACGCATCAACCTCACAAAACAAAATGTGGGAAATAGTGTGCAAAATGGTAGCACTGCCTCCTACAATGCTATAGTAACGACTAGAGAAGTACTTTATTTGCTGTAAAATGAGAGATGTCCTGAAAGATTCCATATTTTTGCAGGCTTTTCTTTTACACTTTGGTCTTTTTGATCTATCTTGGTACAGGCTTGTTTTCTGTTGAAAATACATTTGCATGACATTTAACAAGATGCTACAGCATGGTATATTTACATGTTGTTTTTAAAAAAAACTCCAGGACTGAAATTTCCTATATCAGGAGTAAATATTTTCCGCACATCTTGAGATCTGAATCTGTTTTCACAATAAGGTATGTAACCAAACTGAAAAGAAAATTACAGCTGAAAACCATGGTAATGGCTAAGGATCAGATCTTTTGTTAAGACTATTAATATTAAAAGATGAGAGTGAGCCATATTTGGAGACTTCATGCACACATGAAGGCTCAAATGTATTTGCCGCATCATTTCTAAAAGGCTTTCCACTACCGAGGTTAAGCTGATTAACTTATAGTTTTCAGGTTCATCCTTGTACTCCTTTTTGAACAAGGTGGAGCATTTGCAATTACTCAGACCTTTGACACGATCCTTCTGAATATGATAACGTGCATTGGCACTATGACTTTACTTTTAGTGCAACCAGCTAACACCTTGTTTATCACTTTTTAGCCCAGTTGGTGTCTAGATTCTAAGTCACTATGACTTGGGCAGCATTTTTTGGAGTAAATACAGAAGCAAACATCCATGTAATACCCAAACCAAGTCCTACAGTTCCAAGTGTAAATGACCTTGTTGGTGTCTAAAGCCTACGTTATACTATTTATACACCCAAGGACAACATTCCATTTTACATGATCTTTTTTCTACCCCACTTCCCCTCTGAAAAATTCTACATTAAGCGTGGTTCACACTTGTATTATCAACCCGACACCATTCCAAGTTCTGAATGAGCATTTTTTTTAAAAAATGAAAACTGTATCTGCCTGAAATTGCTCATGATGGTTTAAAGAGAGGTGCAACTTCGAGGTCAGATCAAACTGGTTTGGAATGACCCAAATTGATAGTATATACAAATCATAATCTCTGTAAGGTGCCAGGACTAATTTAATTACATCAAATAGAAATAATATCACATTAAGACAACTCAGGCACTGGAATCACTACAAAAAGGAGCAAGACAAAACTCACAACATAGTAGAGGAGAACATCAGGCAAGTCCATGATTCAAATGAGAAATAAAACCAGAGTCTGTAAATTACTGCGTTTTGTTAAACCGCATACAAATTGTTACAAATTGATAAATCTCAATTATTGATTCATTTGGGAGGTTCCAACCCGATTTCCATTCTTCTGACAGTTACACCCTTTTCGATTTATTCTTACTCGAAGTCTTCAGTGAGCTTTTGATCTGTTTCTTCCATCATTCCACTTGATTGTACTGCAAACCTGTGCTTAAGTCAAGAGCAATGTTTTTAAACAAGTGCACTACAAATAGAAGAATTTTTTTATTTCAATTCTGCTCACTTGAGTTAAATGCTGTAAACATAGACATGAGTATTGTGAACAATTTCTTACAGTTTATGTTTATGCTCAGATCAACTGACAATAATTTCATTGGAAAAGCTGCAATATTAAGTCAAATTCAACAGGATTGCTGTAAAAAGCTGAGATAGACTATTTACATCTATATTTCATAATAAAAGTAGAGAGAGTACAGCTAAAACATTCCTATTAATTTTAAAATATAAAACTACAGTACAACATACTGTATAAAACCGTAAAACAACTAAAGGTGTTTAATGGGAATTTCTGATAGAGGATGTGATTTCCAATGTACAGTGAGAAATCTTGTTAAATAGAATCAACACAATAAAATTAGCCTGCATCGTCAACCTGCTCTAAACACGGACACCCATGGGAAGCAGGTGAAATTTTACATTGATTACTTTAAAATCTTTACATTTAAATGCCAAAGAGAAGTTTAATTCTTCCATCTTCAATTCTTCACTCAGTTTAATGATAATGAACACAATGGACTTACTCAGCAGTGAGTTGAAACAAAAATTACCTAATACCACTCAAAGCAAAGAGCAGGACACAGCTTTCTACACAGTTGATCTACACTACAGCAAAGCACACAAATACATATTAATAAAAATGCATAGGTACAAAAATTGTTCTTATGCGTTTGAGAATAGTTACTTAATTTTTAAAAATCAAATTCCAGCATTTCAAGTAATTATAACCTGAATATCAAAGTTGAAGCCAGCTTTAAAGAGCTCAACTTGTGCAATTGGATGCATCAAAACAGCAGCAATGTGGAATGATAACAGATTAATTATAACATATTTATAGGTCGATAGGTTTGGTTGTGAGTTTTCCTGATGATATTGGACACTTTGGTGAACCTCTGTAACGATGTCTTTCCTTTTCTGAAACTTTATGCAACATGGAATTACAGATAGATTTCTCTGGAGTTACACAAGACATATTCTCAATAACTACACTACGCTTTGGCAGTACACCTTCAACTTGATGCATTCTTGACATGTTTCCATTAGTCAAATCTCCAAAAACTGACTGGTTAATACTCCGATCAAAAGAATTCTTCTGCTGATTAGCTGAGCGATTTTGTTTAAAAACTACAGAATATTGTGTTTGTCTTGCTGCTTTGGTTTTGCAAAATCCTTCAACAGACAAATTATTTTGACGCACATCACTTTGTTTACTTTGCTTAACATTTGCATTTTGCACAAATGAAGATGAATTTGAATTAAACGGCAGAACACTTTCATGACTTACTGATTTAACTAATGGAGAGCCAACTGTAGTTTTACATGATCGGGTCCTAGTCACTATTGATTTGTCATTTCCATACAATAATGAATTCATCCTCCTAATAGAGTGTCGAACAGGAGTACGTTTGAATGATAAAGGTGGTTGAACAGTTTTGCATTTTGGAGTCTGGTCATTTAATGAAAGACTATTGAACCACTGAATATGTTCAATCACTTTGCGATGACCACATTCAGAGGTCTTCAGAACTTGTTCTGAAACTTTCCTCAAAGGGGCATCCAAAGTAAGCCTCTTTGAAGGGAATTCCAAAGCTGGAGTTCCATCTGTAGACAGTAAATTGCTACCACTTTTAGTCAAAGTAGGTTCTAATTCGTTAGGCAAGCGCAAAGACTGGTGCAATTCAGAGGGATGATTACTATCAACTAATGCGTCTGTAGAATGTGGCACAGTTAAGCTTTCTGCAGAAATACCATTTTCAACTTGTTCTTTCAACACTTCATAATTCAATGGCATCTTATCAGGAGATGACTGTCCTGTAAATGAAAATACTGCACTAGATTTAAATAGCGGTTGGGTTTCGTTTAGACGACTGTGATCACCCAGAGAAGGAAAACACGTGCTTTTCTCTTTTAGGACTGCAGTTTCACACGTGTCTTGCTGATCTAAAATATTAATGCAGTTTAGATTACTGCTCGTGCTAAATGTCATGTTCATATCAGTTGAGCTGGAATCTATTTTGAGATTTTGAAGTTTTATTTCAGAAACAAGTTTGGCTGGCAATTCAGGACATGAACATTTTGAATCTGATGCATCTTCATATGTACTATCAGGCTTCTGAGGGACAGCCACAGTTTCAGTCTGTTGGAGAAGCAAGTCATTGTTACATAGGTTTTCCACAGTGGAAGGTTTATGGTCTTCAGCAAATGAACCTTGGTCACTTCCAGATTCAGAAAATGCCCTTTCAATTTT
>NC_057719.1:66783361-66821361 GCF_004010195.1 Chiloscyllium plagiosum
CAGTAATAACTGAAAATGAGCTAGCTATTTGGACACAAAATTGGCTCGAAGATAGGAGACATAGGGTGGTGGTGGTGGTGGAGGGCTGCTTTCTGGACTAGAGGCCTGTGACCAACGGTGTACTGCAAGAATCGGTGCTGGTTCCACTGCTTTTTGTGATTAACATTAATTATTTGGATGCGAATTTAGGAGATATTGTTAGTCAGTTTGCAGTTAACACCAAAATTGGTGCAGTAGTGGACAGAGAAGAAGGTTACCAGAGAGTACAATGGGACCTTGTTCAGATGGGCCAAGGAGTGGCAGATGGAGTTTAAATTTAGAGAAATGAGAGGTGCTGCATTTTGGTTAAGACAAATGAGGGCAAAATTTATATACTAACGCTAAGATCCTGGGGTATGTTGCCAAACAAAGAGACCTTCGGGTAGAGGTTCACAGTTCCTTGAAAGTGGAATCGCAGGTAGACAGTAGTGGAGGAGGAGTTTGCCTTTATGGGTCAGTACAGTGAGCATAGGAACTGAAAGAATAGCGGATGCTGTAAATCAGAAACAAAAACAGAAGTTGCTGGAAAAACTCAGCTGGCTTGGCAGCATCTGTGAAAATAAATCAAAGTTAACATTTTAGGTCCAGTGACCCTGCCTCAGCTGTTCTGGGAAGGGTAAACAGACCATAAATGTTAATTTTGATTTCTCTTTACAGATGCTGAAAGACCTGCTGAGCCTTTCCAGCAATTTTTGTTTTTGCATTGAGTATAGGAGCTGGGAGGTCACACTGCGGCTGTACAGGACATTGGTGAGGCCATTTTTAAAATATTGCATTCAATTCTGGTCTTCCTGCTATAGAAAAGATGCTGCGAAACTTAAAAGGGCTCAGAAAAGATTTAGAAGGATGTTATCAAGGTTGGAGGGTTTGAGCTATATATAGGAAGAGCTGAATAGGCTGGGGCTATTTTCCCTGGATTATATGAGTTCCCTACACATAAAATCCTCCTTGTCACAACCTTGAACTGTACTTTTCCCTAATGTCACTGAGCAAAGAGTAATAGGGTACAAATATGAAAAATTGTGGACAATGTTATGCTCCAAGCCTATACCTATTGAGTACAGGATTAAAACTCCCCAAACTCATCTTACTAAAGATTCCTGTGAAAGAGACCACTACCTAATTGTCTGGGTTGAATTAGAATCCATCTTAATAGCAAAACAACAGCAGCATTTGTTGCTTCAAGTAATATTACAGCACTCAGAGTTGATACTGGGTAAAGATTTCAGCGTCAAACCCCCTTTACTTCATTGCCCATCAGTTAACATAGATGTGAATGGACTGAGAAATAGCCGCCACAGCCATTTCCGCCCCCATGGTGAGCATCACTTCCATTGATGACATCACTCCTGAACCCATAACCACACCCACTCCAATGGCAGTCTCCACCTCCACTCCCAGTTCCAGCTCCACCTCAGGTCCTGGTTCCCTGCCCTGCTCTGTTTTTATTATTCTCTCTGACCTCCCCCTTACTGAGGATGAATGTTCAGTCCTCAGCAAAGGCTTCTACACTCCTGGATTAATGAGTTGGACAAGCACATTGAATATTTCTTCCGCTGCCTCCACATTCACTTTTTTTGATCAAGATTCCCGCCCACCCACGGCGGACCCCTTCTCCCACCTCCAACACATCCCTGGACTCCTTGTGCTGGCCTGTTACCCGCCCTTGAACCTTCATTTCTAACTGCTGCTGTGACATAGACTACCTCAACCTGTCCACCCCCATCACCCGCTCCAACCTCCTGCCCTCACAACGTGCAGCCCTCCCCTCTAACCCCAAGATTACCATTAAACCAGCGGGCTGGGGGGGGGGGGGGGGGGGGGAGAGTTGCAATGGTAGTTTGGCGCACTGACCTCTACACCGCTGAAGTCAGGTGCCACCTCGCAGACACCTCCTCCTACTGCCCTGTCACCTCCCATCGCCAAATCTTCATCTCCTAGACCATCCACAACCTAATCACTTCTGGGGACCTCCCATTCAAAGCCTCCAACCTCATAGTCCAAGAACCCTGCACTGGCCGATTCTACCTCCTAACGAAGATTCACAAACCTGACTTCCCTGGTTGACCCATTGTCTGAGCCTGCTTCCGTCCCACTGAACTCAGCTCTGCATACCTTGACACCATTCTGTCCCCGTAGTGCAGGAACTCCTCATCTCCATTTGGGACACCATCCACTCCCTTCACCTCCTCCAAGACTATCGGTTCCCCGGCTCCCTACAACTCATCTTCACCATGGACACTCAGTCCCTGTACACATCTATCTGCCACCACGAATGCCTCCAACCCCTCAGTTTCTTCCTTTCACACCATTCCAACCAGTACCCTTCCATCATCACCCTCATCCGCCTGGTCAAACTGGTCCTCACCCCTTAACAACTTTTCCTGCTAATCCTCCCACTTCCTCCAAACCAATGGGCACCCGCATACTCCCATGAGGAGGCTGAACAGTTCATCAACTTCACCAACACCTTTCACCCAGACCTCAAATTCACCTGGACCATTTCAGACATCCCGCTCCTCTTCCTGGGCCTCTCCATCTCCATCTGCGGCGACCGACTAACCACTGACATTTACTATAAACCTAGAGACTCCCACAGCTACTTGGGCTACACCTCCTCCTATTCTGCCTCCTGTAAAAAACTCTTATTCCTAATTCGTCTGCTGCATCTGTTCCCAGGACGACCAATTCCACCATAGAAAATCCCAGATGGCCTCTTTCTTCCAAGACCATAATTTCCCCTCTCATATGGTCAATGATGCCCTCCAGCGCATTTCCTTCATTTTCCACACCTTAGTCCTTGAACCCCACTCCTCTCAACGCAATAAGGACAGAACAACCCCCCCACCCCCACTCCTCATCTTCCACCCTACCAAACTCTGTATACATCGCATCAACATCCACCACCTACAAACAGACCCCACCACTAGGGATATATTTCCCACCCACACCTACCAGCATTTCGGAGAAGCTATTCCGTCCACGACTCCCTTGTCAGATCCACGTCTCCCCACTCCTTCATCCCACTCCCAGCACCTTCCCCAGCCACCACAAGTGCAATGTGCGCCCACACCTTCGTCCAAGATGCCAAAGGATCCTTCCACATCACACAGAAATTCACCTGTACTTCTACAGATGAATACAGTCATCTCCTGTATCTGTTGCACCCGCATCCTCCACATCAGAAAGACAGGACGCCAACTTTCGGATCATTTCAGAGAACATCTCTGGGACACCTGCACCAACCAACCCCAACACCCTGTGGCTGAACAGTTTAACTCCACCTCCCAATCCATCAAGGACATGCAGATCCTGGGCCTCCTCCATCGCCAAACACTAACCACCTGACACCTGGAGGAAGAACGCCTCATCCTCTGCCTTGGGACCCTGCGGAGATTAGTGTGGACTTCACCAGCTTCCTCATTTCCTCTCCCCCCACCTCATTCCAGTCACAAGCTTCCAACTCGGCACCGCCCTCTTGACTTGTCCGGCTTTCGCATCTAGCCACTCCACCCTGTAACCTTCTCCACCACATTCATCTATCTATTGCATTCCCAGCCCATACCCCTACCATTTATCTCTCAGGCCCCCGGCCCACAAGCCTCATTCCTGATGAAGGACTTACGCCTGAAATGTCAAGTCTCCTGCTCCTCTAATGCTGCCTGACCTGCTGTACTTTTCCAGCACCACTCTCTCAACTCTGAAGTCAGTATCTGCAGTCCTCACTTTCTCCTCCCTGAGAAATACCCTATTACTACACTGAATTCTGAATAAAGGCTGAAAATTTTGTATCTCTCTTTTGGCAATGAAAAAGGTCCAACTCAAAGAGCAATGCATTTTGAGTAATAATAGAATTATAAACTGAATAATAGAACTAGGATTTTATACAATAAGGAAAGCACTTATAGCATCATTTATTTACAATGTCATATTATGAATTTTGGACTTAACCTGTAACTTTCCTAATGCATACCATGTTAGGTAAGTGGGATACATGATGAAATAAATAGGAAACTTGATCAGCATTTACCTCTTGTATCTCTGTGTTTTACGACTGGGGTCGATGGGAGATCTTCTGCTGAGAACCATCTGTAGTCATGAACATCACACTGATTTGCGAGACGCCAACCAATATTTTCTGATCCATTTGGAGCTGGGCCTCTGGAGGATAAAGTATTCTGTGCAAAATTAAAATACTCATAAGTTTAATTTGAAACAATCCAATGAATATAAAAAAAAGTTAAGTATACTGTTTATAAGTACCATAGAAATGGAACAGTCTGGGATAAAAACACAAATTCTATGCAAGGTTAAATGCATACTTTGGCCCAGATTCTGCAACCATAACAAAAGAACCTAACAATGCTTAAACACATTATGGAGTAAACTGCGTTCATACAAGTGCACTTAAGCACTGAAATATGGGTACAGTCAGAGATGTTCCACAGTAACAGTACTCACCAAAAGACTTGGCATTAAAGTGAATGCATTGCACATCTTTCAAGTAGTTTCTAATTCGTTACCCACTAAAGAAATCATTAAACTTTATTCATTCCTAGATGGACCCACCGAAATATTTGATTATAGTATCATGAGTAATTACTTCCAAATAATCATTACCTGGACCTGAAGATTGAAATAATGTAAATTCTCATCCTTTCAGAAGTTAAGGAATGAAGATTTTATTTTTTCACTTTGCTACTAAACTCTTAGATTTTCAATCTCATTTACCTAGCCCAATCTGTTTTCTGTTCATGATTTAAACCTCATGGATACTTTCTGATATAGATTCTGCAAACCTAAGAGAAGTATTAGTTTAAGAGACTCACTGTTTCTTTCTCTGTTTGTAGACACCAGAAATCCACTGGAGCACCACACAGTAGATGAGATGCTGGATTAGAGCAAGCAGCTCATCGAGTCAGTCATAGAGATGTACAGCACAGAAACAGACCCCTCGGTTCAACTCATCCGTGCGGACAAGATATCCCAACCTAATCTAGTCCCATTTGCTAGCACCCGGCCCATATCCCTCAAAACCCTTCAGAATCATATAACCATCCAGATGCCTTTTAAATGTTGCAATTGTACCAGCCTCCACCACTTTCTCTGGCAGCTCATTCTACACACGCACCACCCTGTGTGTAAAAAGGTTGGCCCTTAGGTCTCCTTTATATCTTTCCCCTCTCACCCTAAACCTATGCCCTCCAGTTCTGGACTCCCCACCCTATGGAAAAGAATTTGTCTATTTATCCTATCAATGCCCTTCATGATTTTATAGACCTCTAAGGTCACCCTTCAGCTTCCGACACTCCAGGGAAAACAGCTCAAAAACCTACCAAATTGAGGGCAGCAGTCATTAAGGTGAATGGTAAGAATTATTACTTCACAGCTAGCTGTAAAATCTGGGCTTATATGTACAAGGCTGATCCTTTGCTACATAAATGTTTTGTGTTCTCTAACATAAAAAGAAACAGATTTATAACCTACCAACGTAGAAATGTGGTGATTGCTTTGTCAGCACTGAATATTGGCATTAATAAAAGAAAAGCAGCAAATACAAAATGACACTTCAAAAATGAAAGATACAAGGGCCTTTAGCATTTTATTGAATCATGGAGATATGCGGCACAGAAACAAACCCTTCTGTCCAACCCGTCCACGCCAACCAGATATCCTAAATTAATCTAGTCCCATTTGTCAGCACTTGGCCCATATCCTTCTACACCTTTTTTATTCATATACCCTCCAGATGCCTTTTAAAATATTGGAATTGTACCAGCCTCCATCACTTCCTCTGGCAGCTCATTCCATGCACACACTACCCATTGCATGAAAAGGTTGTCCCTTCGGTTCCTTTTAAATCTTACCCCGTTCACCCTAAACATATGCCCTCTACTTCTGGACTCCTCCACCCCAGGGAAAGTACTTTGTCTATTTTCCTTATCCATGCCCCTTGTGACTTTATAAACCTCTATAAGGTCACCCTTCAGCCTCATACTCTCCAGGGGATACAGCCCCAGCCTATTCAGCCTCTCTCTACAGCTCAAACCTTCCAATATTCCTGTAAATCTTTTCTGAACCCTTTCAAATTTCACATAGGAGGGAGGCCAGAACTGCACATCATTCTAAAAGTGTCCTAACTAACGTTCTGTATAGCCACAACATGACCTCCCAACTCCTGTACTCAATGCCTTGTCCAATAAAGGAAAGCATGTTAAACGTCTTCTTCACTAACTTGTCTACCTGAAACTCCACTCTCAAGGAACTATGAACCTGTACTCCAAGGTCTCTTTCTTCAGCAAACACCCCAGGAACTTACAATTAAGTGTATAAGTCCTGATTTATCTTTCCAAAATGCAGCACCTTGCATTTATCTAAATTAAACTCCATCTGCCACTCCTCGGCCCATTGGCCCATCTGATCAAGATCCCATAGCACTGTGAGGTAACTTTCTTCAGTGTCCACTACACCTCCAATTTTGGTGTCATCTGCAAACTTACTGATAATACTTCCTATGCTCACATCAAAATCATTTAGAAAATTACGAAAAGCAGTGGACACAGCACCGATCCTTGTGGGACACGGTGGGTTTCTTTTGCAGAACAGAAAATTTTGAACTTTAACATGTGTCAAAACCTCCTTCAACTTCTGCTCATGCTACATCTTCACACTAAGTTGTTAATTTTAAAGCATCAAAAATTTGATTCCACTGTACAGTCTAGTCTTTTTACATAAAATTTGCTTTAATGTGCACAATTTGAACAATGTATCCTGTTTACTTCTAGCTATTAAAATTATGTGCTTAATCTTTACTAAGTCCCACCAAGGGGAGAAAAGACCCACATTTATTGTATAGACTACATTTTCCCCAAACAAAAACTAATTATCAAAACAGTTTGGCAACAACAGTTCCCCACTTCTGGGAACCATTAATCTTTTAGCTCCATATAAAGAAAAGCTATTCATTTGTCCTTCAAATGCCCATTATACATCACTATTAACCTTTGAACTTCCAAACCTGATGCCTAGAAGTGTAACTTAATTAGATTATTACCAATTAAATCAAGAGTCCCAGATATAACAATTTCAAATGAGCAATCTGTTTTCTTAAAGGAGGACAATTTCAATACTAAAGCAAACCATTACACAAAGAACATTTGGAAGGGAGAGGATCACAAATTAGATTTTTCATTTAATAAGTTAATTCTCAATATTTTTTCCAATAATATATCGAACATAGATGACACATGAAACATTTGAATTAAACAGATACAAAATCAGACCAATCGGACAACTTTAAATGGTTAGAAAAGTATAAACTTACTGAGTCTTTGTTTTTTCCAAGGCTAAATCTTAAACGCAAGGACTTGCGGACCATTCTTTTTCGACTAAGCTTGGGAGAAAAGCAACTAGCTTTTCCAGATTCCATTCTACAAAATAAGTTGATTGTTTACTTACTTATAATCAATCTATTCCAGTCTTTTATTGTCAATAGTTGTCTCATGTCTCACTTTTCCCCTCCTCTCAAAGCTGCAAACTATTTCCTACAGTCAGCACCCTGTAACTTGTATGTAGGAAGGATCATACTCAAACTGGATCCTTTCTTCACATCATGTTCACCCATGCACAATTCAATTAGAATCTACTGGTTAGCACTCAGGACTAAAAACTCTAGGGTGACTTTTATCTCCTCTTTTCAGTCCAAGGAAACCAGCACACATTTCACTGACTAGCTGAAATGGGTACAGAAATTTTGTAACTTTATGGTAATATGCCTAAGATACATACTCAGTCGCTTAAGATTTCATTATGGAAAAGTAATCTTTGAATACACCAAGGAAGAAAACTAAAATCCTTCAAGGTGCAAACACTAATGTACATTAATCACAGGTGCCACTAGATGCAGCATTACTAATTAAATAAAGAAAATGCTGCCATCTCAAAAAAGGTCCAATTGGAGTAGTGAGAAACTTGACACTATTTTGTGATTCAAGACAATTCCCAAGCTACAATCAAAACAAGCAGCATAAAAAGCATCATTTATATCACTTAGGTAAACATAAGGGATCTATTAATAATTGTACTCACAGTGGTTTTAATGCTAAAATAATGTCCCAAGCCATTTTGCAGATAGGCAAAATCACCAAACTGCCAACAAACAGTGAATTTTAAACCTATCAAAGAGATAGATTTTGAGGAAGTTTTTCCTTCAATGTGCATTTAGACATTAGAGGCTTGGACATTCAATACAGATTACAAGGACAAAGTCTTTTAGACAAACAGAACTTAATGCGGAAAATGAAAAGTACAACAGATCTCTGAACAAGTTCGAGCACACAGACCTTAAGAGATGGGCAGCCAGAAAGCAGCCCTTCTAGTGAGCAAGTGTGGAGGTGATGATAGCAAAGAAAGAGACATGGAAAAAGGTAGTGTGTAAACTTGAACGTGGAGTGCGTGGCTGGCAAATGCTGTGAAAACTTGGCCCTGGGTCAATAAGACATCAAGACCGTAAATGGTCAAATGCAATCTGACTCAGTGGCCAGGGAATTCATGGGATGTTTGTCATTGGCTTAGTTAGGAATCGACCACATTGTTGTGGGTCTGGAATCGCATGTCCACCAGAGTCTGTAAGGATACCAGATTTCCTTCTGAAAATACATGAGTGCATCAGATGGGCTTATAATGATAATCAACAACGGTTACATGGTTGCTATCAGGCCAACATCTTATTCTTGTTTTTTTAAAAACTTGGATGCAAATTTCAGCATGCCTAGACCATTAACCTGGGGTTTCTGAATTATTAGCTAGGGACATTCCCACCACACCATTCTCTTCTCTCTAAACATAAAAAATTCTAATTGAGAGAGCTAACAAAATAGAGCCACATTGAATAAAATTCTACATATTAATACATAAAGATGGACTCATAGTATTATAAGTAGGCTTGATTTAGCATAAATCACTAAGTTGCAGACTCAAATCTTGTGCAATTACATTTCTTCTGTAACTTACTACCCTAAATGGATCTTTCTTTTGCCCATTTTTAATGCGAAAGTGAAAATGCCGGTACAGAGTATACAATCTTTAATTAGCGGATAGAAAGTCAGAGATGCAGATATACAGTTGTTCGAGCAGAACCTTCTATAAGGGTAACGAGTGAATGGTTATGTTGAAAAAATGTTTGTAAAATTAATTATGTGCATATATCTCTATTGCTTGCAAATGCATGTGTCAAACACAAAGCTACAGGATTTTCGCACTATGTATTGTTTCCTTACATTTCAAAATTATGTTCTTATGCATTCAAGGAATAAACCAGTCATGCGTTGGTCAGTTTTTTTAAACTAAACTGCACTGGTAGGTAAAAATCATATTCGTGGTTACTTGTTAAATAAAATATGTTTAAAAATAGCTATTAATAATTCACAAAACACATAAGTTAACAAGGCAAACACAAGAATTTAAGTTACCTCTCCACTTTGTTTTCTAGCCGTTTACTTTTCCGTCGATTTATTGATGTAATTGACTGAAGCATAACACTTCCAGCAGAGAGAGACAGAGGACCTTGTAATGACTCTAGAGACACTGGAGGACTACCTTCAAACAAATAATGTATTGTGTAATTAACAAAGCAAATAAATAAAACAATCACAAATTCATTCTAACTAAATCTGCCATCTCTTCAGAAATTTTGGAAGAAGTCTTTAAAAAATCACTTCAAGTGGATAAAGACCAAAGTAAAATTCTGGGTACAATGACTAGATACAGAATATAAAAATTAACACAATGTTTAAACAATCTCTGATACCAGCAATTCCATAATTTAGCCATTAGCTCTAGTCAGAAATCACGAAGCTAAATGAATCTATAAATTAATCTGTGTCAGAATATCATACAATCCAACGTCTTCTGCTTACACAAGTACTAACTTTAATTATCAATACTATATCTATGAGTGTCTGCGATTTCTCAATTCACAGTCTTTTTGGAGTGGAGATGAGAATGAAATATGGAGGTATTCAGGTAGTAACTTCAAAATCCATGGCGCAGACATGGAAATTCAAACTCTCATTTAAAGTAGGCATGTTTAGATTGCTAAGAAAGGGTGTGTTAAAATGTACAAATTACATATTCCAATAAATAGTTTCTTCACTACATGAGGACATGGTAGTTCGGTGGCCAGCCATGCTGCCTCACAGCACCAGGGACCCAGGTTCAATTCCAGCCTCGGACAACTGTCTGTGTGGAGTTTGCACATTCTCCCAGTGTCTACGCGGGTTTCCTCCGGGTGCTCCAGTTTCCTCCCACAGTTCAAAGATGTGCAGGTTAGATGAATTGGCCATGCTAAATTGCCCATAGTGGTCAGGGATGTGTGGTTTATTTGCATTAGTCAGGGGAAATGTCGATTAATAGGCTTGGGGAATGGGTCTGGGTGGGATACTTTTCAGAGGGTTGGTGTGGACTTGTTGGGCCAAATGGCCTGTTTCCACACTGTAGAGATTCTATGACAATTTTCCACATATTAAACATGGCCCAACTGTAGATGCCAGATAAACTCAAGTTCACAACCAATATAAAAGTACTCCGGTTTTTCCTTTATCGATAAAAGATCTATATTAAACTTTAAGCTGCAAAAAAAAACACAACTCCTCATTCGTGATATTTAAAATTTGTAAATTTCCAAACTCAAGACTTGTTTTTAATAAGTTACAATGGGTGTTGACAGAATGTTGATTGGTAGCAGTGAAAGCACTATGAAAATGGATATAAAAATACAAACTGCTGGGTGTACCCAGCAGGTTTCTCAGCATTTATAGGGACAGAAACAGACTTAGTATGTCAAGTTGTGACCTTCCATCAGAATTGGTCTCTCCTAGCAAATGTTGCCAAACCTGCTGACTATTTCCAGCATTTTCTGTTTTTCAGTATCCTCAGTGCATTCCTTTGGGAAAACATGGGGCTTGTCTCAAATTAATGCCACAATTCAACAAGTTCAAATTAGATCTGTAAAGATAGTTTGAGAAGTAATCTTTCCTAATGGTATCAAGATCATTTCTACCTGTATATGGAAATTGATAACATGAAGAAGAATAATTTGTAATTTTATAGCAGCTTGAATGCAATGAGCGAAAGACAAAGAAAAAGACTAAAGGCAGTACTGGACAACATAAATTATGGGTGCTCAAACTGCCAGAATTCATATTCAACTATACCCTGCAAATAGTGTTGAAAAATATACTATGTTCATATTGCTGCATTTTCTCCTAAAAAGTAAGGTCTTACATCAGAACACCAGAGGATAAGTGCAGAAGCAAACTTTCTATAAAGGAATTGAAGGTCTTATTCATACCATCATCCTTCTTGATGTCATCTGACGATGGTGTAGAATTCTGACTGAGAAAACTGCTTGGCAACAGTTCCAAAGCTATATTATGTCTTATCGAACGCCTGTGAGGAATAACATTTTTTTCCGTTTACGTGCATTTTAGAAAGCATCGAACTGTCAACAGCAAAACAAAATATCCCTGGTGACCTTAACCAGAAGTTAATAAAATGATAAAAGTGCTAGTATGACAAGGTACTTGCAAAGCTGTTTTCCCTATCCTACATATTTGAATTAGATACACTCTAATTTTGAGAAGTTCTGCATTTCTTCTGGGTTGGGGAGTGTGCTGCTTCAGGGGAGACACGCCTGTTCAAATTTAATTGCTGCTTGATTAGGCAGACTAGAAAAACCTTCATATGTGCAGTCACTAGAAATTTGTATTCAAACAGATGTACTGTTGCACAAGATCTAGATTCAAATTGTGCTAAATGATATTAGTAATTTTCTAAATAAATTTAACAAGATTCCTTGGACAGCGCCTTCAAAACCACAATCGCTACTAATCTAGAAGACAAAGGCAACAGAAACATTGTAATATAACCACCTACAAGTTCTCCTCCAAGTCACTTACTTTTTTGACTTGGAAACATACTGTCATTCCTTCAGTGTCGCTAGGTCAAATCTCTGCATGTTAGTGTTGTAGAGATACCTACAGCAAATAAACTGCAGCAGGTCAATAAGGATGCAGGGCAACTAAGGATGGACAATAAATGTAAGATCAGCTAGTGACAATTGTACCCAATGAACGAATTTTAAAGAGGCAACAAATTTGGGATAGTTTGAGGTGCTCTGTATTGGTCACTACAATATAGAATTGACATACATATTTAGCTTAAAAGGAGCCATTGTTCAAATTACAGGTTTATCAGGAGAGTTAAGCAAAGTTGAAAGAGGAGATAAATAGGCACTCAAAACTAATCTTAAAGTAGATGGAGGCGATCTTTGTCAGCAGGATCTTCACTCCTGGCATTTGATTCTCCAATTGTAGTTTGTTAATATCATTATTATTTTTGAGATACACACAGTAGTCTAAGTAATGAGTCCTAAATTAAAGAAACAAATTGGTTCTTCTTACAGCTTCCAATATTTGAGTATTTTACTTAATATTTTGACAAAGCCCTAATTCTTACAGGAATAAAATACATAAGGTGGAATCTTACAGTCTATAAGGCACGTTAATTGGATGATGTGGTGGCAACCCAGAAATCCATTGCCTTCTCACCGCTGACAATAAACACCTTCCTATTGGTCCATTGTCAATTTATGCTTTTAAGGTTTTTATTAATTTCCTTCATGTATACGGATATTGCTGGGTAGGCCAGCATTTATTTAGGTCAGAGTTCTTTATTTTTACATCAGCAGTTGGAGTGGGAGGAATGACAGCGAGGACCAGGAAGTTAAATTTTAAAAGACATAAAAAGGTTACCTTGTGTATAGGTAGAGTGAACACGGGACTGCTGGGTGTGTGTGGCTTTATATTTCGTTGATTGCTTTACCCGGAACACTCCTCAGGTAGTATATCCCATTTGTCCTCCTCCTCCTCTAACCAAAAAGTGTTCTGTGTGCCAGATTGGTAAGGTGACTAGTTTCTTTATTTTTTTCAGTAGTCGCAGTGTGAATTTAGAATAGTGAGAATGGAGGTTAGGGCAGTTGAATGTTCCTCCTGCAGAATCTGGGAGGTTAGTGTTACCAGTAGTTACCCTGCTGACTGCATCTGCTGGAAGTGCATCCAAATCCAGCTCCTCGAAAACAGAGTTAGGGAACTGGAGCTGGATGAACTCCGGATCATTCAGTCGGTGGAGTGGGATATTGAGAGGTGTTACAGGGAGGTGGTCACACCTCAGGCAAAAGAAGAAGGTAGACGGGTTACCATCAGGGGACTGTAAGGGAACCGGCAGGCAGCGCAGGGATCCCCTGTGGCCGTTCCCTTCAACAAGTATGCCGTTTTGGATACTGTTGCGGGGTTGACCTATTAGGGGTAAGCAATGAGACACAGGTCTCTAGCTCAGAATCTGTCCCTGTTGCTCAGAAGGGAAGGGGGAAGAGGAGCAGAACATTGGTCATTGGGAATTCCATAGATACGGGGGACAGATAGGAGGTTCTGTGGGAATGAGAGAGACTCCTGGTTGATGTGTTGCCTCTCAGATGCCAGGGTTTGAGAGGCCTCTGATCGCGTTTTCGGGATCCTTGAGAGAGAGGGGCAGCAGCCACAAGTTGTGGTCTACAAAGGTAGGAAAAGAGATGGGGATTTAAGGCAGAAATTCAGGAAGCTAGGGTGGAAGCTTGGAGCTAGAACAAACCAAGTTATCATCTCTGGCTTGTTGCCCATGCTAGCAAGGCGAGGAATAGGGAGAGAGGGGTTGTATACGTGGCTACAAGGATGGAGCAGGAGGGAGGATTTTGGATTCCTGGATAATTGGGGCTCTTTCTGGGGTAGGTGGGACCTCTACAAACAGGATGGTCTTCACCTGAACCAGAGGGGTACCAATATCTGGAGAGGGAATTTGCTAATGCCCTTTGGGTGGGTTTAAACTAATTCAGCAGAGGGATGGGAACCAAAATTGTCGTACGAGTATACGAGAGGGTGAGAGTAGCGAAGTCAGAACTAAGATTTCAAGATCGCACGTGGCACCGGCAAGTAAGAAGTCAGTTTGAAGTGTGCATCCAGAATAAGGTGGGTGCACTTGCAGCATGAGTTGGTACCTGGGATTTCGATGTTGTAGCCATTTCAGAGACATGGGTAGAGCAGGGAGAGAAATGGTTATTGCAGGTTCCGGGATTTAGATATTTCAGTAAGAACAGAGAAAAGAGGGGACGTTGTTGCACTGTTAGTTAAGGACAGACAGTATTACGGTTGCAGAAAGGATGTTTGAGGACTCGTCTACTGAGGTAGTATGGGTTGAGATTAGAAACAGGAAAGGAGAGGTTACCCAGTTGGGAATTTTCTATCGGCCTCCAAACAGTTCCAGAGATGGAGAGGATATGATAGCAAAGATGATTCTGGATAGGAGCGAGAGCGACAGGGTAGTTGTAATGGGGGACTTGAAATTTTCAAATATTGACTGAGAATACTATAGTTCAAATACTTTAAATGGATCAGTTTTGTCCAGTGCGTGCAGGGGTGCTTCCTAACACAGTATGTAGACAGGCCAACAAGGGGCAAGGCCACATTAGATTTTGTACTGGGCAATGAACCCAGCCAGGTGTTAGTTTTGGAGGTAGGTGAGCACTTTTGGTGATAGTGACCACAATTCGCTTACGCTTACTTTAATGATTGAAAGGGACAGGTATATACCGCAGGGCAAGTGTTATAGCTGGGGGAAAGGCAATTACGATATGATACGATTAGGCAAAATTTAGGATATATAGGAGGAGGAAGGAAACTGCAGGGGATAGGCACAATTGAAATGTGGAGCTTATTCAAGTAGCAGCCACTACGAGTCCTTGATAAGTTAGCCAGGAAAGGACTAAAGAAAGACTAAGAGGAGCCAGAGGGGGACATGAAAAGTCACTGGCGGATAGGATCAAGGAAAATCCTAAGGCTTTCTATGGACATATCAGGAATAAAAGAATGACTAGATAAAATTAGGGCCAATCATGCATTGTAGTGGGAGATTATGCTTGGAGTCAGAGGAGTTAGGGATGGAATTGTGGTGCATAAGGAGAGATTAGCAATTCTGGAAAATGTAAAAATAGCTAAGTCACCTGGGCCGGATAAGATTTATCCTAGGATGCTATGGGAAGCCAGGGAGGAAATTACCGAGCCTTTGGCTTTGATCTTTATGTCGTCATTGTCTACAGAAATAGTGCCAGAAAACTGGAGGATAGCAAATGTTGTTCCCTTGTTCAAGAAGGGGAGTAGAAACAAGCCTGGGAATTATAGATCTGTGAACCTTACTTCAGTTGTGGGTAAAGTGTTGGGAAAGGTTATAAGAGAAAGGATTTATCATTTATAATAGGAAAAAGTTGTTTAGGGATAGTCAACACCGTTTTGAGAAGGGTAGGTTGTGCCTCACAAACCTTATTGAGCTTTTTGAGAAGGTGACCAAACAGGTGGATGAGGGTAAAGTGGTTGATGTGGTGTATATGGATTTCAGTAAAGAGTCTGATAAGGTTCCGCATGATAGACTATTGCGGTGGTTGATGGGAAATATTCATCCTGGAGTTCAGTTAGTAGTGGTGTACCGTAAGATCTGTTTTGGGGCTACTACTGTTTGTCATTTTTATAAATGACCTGGATGAGGGCATAGATGGGTTAGTAAATTTGCAGATGACTTTAAGGTCAGTAGAGTTGGGGATAGTGACAAAGGATGTTGCAGCTTACAGAGAGACATAGATAAGCTGCAGAGCTGGGCTGAGAAGTGGAAAAGTGTGAGGTGATTCACTTTGGAAGGAGCAACAGGAATGCAGAGTACTGGGCTAATGGTAAGATTCTTGGTAGTGCAGATGAACAGAGATATCTGTGTCCAGGTACATAGATCCTTGAAAGTTGCCACCTAGGTTGATAGGGTTGTTAAGAAGGCATATGGTGTGTTAGCTTTTATTGGTAGAGGGATTTAGTTTCGGAACCAAGAGATCATGCTGCAGCTGTACAAAACTCTGGTATGGCCACATTTGGAGTATTGCATACAGTTCTGGTCAGCGCATTATAAAGAAGGATGTGGAAGCTTTGGAAAGGGTTCAGAGAACATTTACTAGGATGTTGCCTGGTATGGAGGGTAGGTCTAATGAGAAAAGGCTGAGGTACTTGAGGCTGTTTCGTTAGAAAGGAGGTTGAGAGGTGACTTAACTGAGACATAAGATAATCAGAGGGTTAGATCGGTAGGACACCGAGAGCCTTTTTCCTCGGATGGTGATGGCTAGCACAAGGGGATATAGCTTTAAATTGAGGGGTGATAGATTTAGAACAGATATCAGATGTAGTTTCTTTACTCAAATCGTTGGGGCATGGAATGCACTGCCTGCAACAGTAGTAGACTCGCTAACTTTAAGGACATTTAAATGGTCATTGGATAGGCATATGGACGAGAATGGAATAGTATATGTTAGATGGGCTTCAGATTGATTCCACAGATCGAAGCAACATTGAGGGCCGAAGGGCCTGTACTGCACTGTAATGTTCTATGTTTTTACCCATCTCTAATTGCCCACAGGGTACTTAAGGATCAACTATGCGGCTCTAGGTTTAAAGTCACATCCAGGATAGACCAGGTAAGGATGTCACGTTTCCTTGTCTAAAAAGACATTAGTGAACCAGAATTTTTTTTAAAACACAATCTGCTTTGTTGGGATTCAAACCTACATCACCAGAACATCAGCCAGGGGTTTTGGATTACATGTGTACTGAATTTACCAATATAGCCACTGCTTCCCCAATCAATGATCAATTTAATGGCATATTCCAACCTCTGCTGCAATTAATTTAGATTCAGAAGGACAAGAGAGTCAACTCTACTGATAAACCAGTGTGGGCAGATTGTCTGTTGGAGGATCCATCAATCTACATTAATGCATGTATGATTAGAATTGAACGAGTGCTTGAGAGCCACCTCATGCCCTTGTTTCTGAAACACTGCCTTCCTAAGCCAAGAAATCGTTTGGATCTCAGAACATAAGGTATCCTCCGAGCATAGTCTCATGATGGTGCAGCCAAGCCCAAAATCTGTAAGCAACTTATTTCCTTGTAACTTAGTCTGGGTGGGATTTAGATTTCCAACAATCTGGTTTTCGAGAAAGTCCTGGCACTTACCACCAAACTACATGATTGGAGGAATCTACGATGGACTTTGAAAACCCAGCTTGGTGATGTCATCACCTTTTCAGCAAACAAGGTACTTGTTAAAATTGAAATACCCTGGTCCTAGACTCAGAACCACCTTAGCAAGTATAGTGAATAGGAAAACATACCGCTTTTTGTTTGAAAACCCAAGGCTTTGTGAAGAATCTGCTAGTATTTTCCGTTTCCATGTCGGAGTCGTCATTATTGGAGTTCCTGAAGATGTTGCTAATAAATTTTTTTAAATGATATTGATTATTACATAATGTTACTTATTATGTAAACACAAATATAAAATGTTGTATATGGGAAATCGTTGGGAGATTAAACCAAAGCACATTCTATTTAATATAACTAATCAGTCTTGCCTTAATTGGAAACCATCTAAATTAAGTACTACCAGTTCCAATATACTATGACAGGTTAGGCATTCAAAAAGCTCCATGTAATATTACACAGGCCTATACCCCCATGATACAACCTACTGATTTCATGAATTGCCTCACCAATCTGGTTTACACCAAGCTAAAAGTTAGACATTCAACAAACGTTTCAGTACAGGAGGAACAAGATATGTTTAATAAGACATTACCCCATAAAGCCTTTCCTCATTTTTAATATTTCATGTATACTATCTATAATACTTGTGAATGTTTATGATCGAATCCAAGGAAAATATCTATATCACAACCCCTTCTGATCAGCTAAATTCTACATTCTCTTTAAGCTAGAGGATGCATGCAAACTTAAAGAGCTGCAAGGTCAAACCAAAAAGCCTGTCACTTTTGATTACTGGACACTAAAACAATGTGATAGTCTCAACTTTAATACGCAAAGGTATTAACACCATCACACCATGGCTTCAACTATAAAGCATATGACCCATTTTAGCAATTTTTGAAAAGACATGTTTACTGAACTTTTAGGTAATGGATAATAGTAAACAGTAGAAACAATGCATTTACAAGAGTACAAGTTTCACTATTCTCAAGTTGCCAACTTTCAACATAATACAACTATTGATCTGAAGGTCCAACTACTTTAAATTCATTGTTGTATACTATATATACTCGTGTATAGGTAGAATTTTGAAGATAGTTTTTTAAAGTTGAAATTAGAAAGTCAACTAATACACGAGGTACTATTTTTGAGGGGATGAAATTCATGCTTGGCATGAGCCAAAAAATGGACAAACAAGAACTAGACCTCTTATTAAAATAATAAACAACAAAAGGAAAAAGAATTATGGCCATTATTGAACAGTTATCCACAAAATAACTGTCTCCATTGTGCCTGCTACAGTACAATAGTACAGTAGACCCCCGTACCTGCAGGGGATACGCTTCAAGACCTATTCCAGGAGCCCGAAATCGCAGATCGGTGCAAACCCATTCGTTTAAATGGGAAATTTACCTTCCCAGTAGCCCCCGGTCGTTCTGGTACGTTCCCTGTAATATGTTCAGGACGCGGTAAACCGCAGGTAACTGAAACTACGGAAACTGACTCTGCGGATATGATGGTCCCCCTATACTGTCATAACATTATAGTAATTCTGAAAACCTGAGGCAGAGCATGGCGACTGACAGACTGGAAGACCCGGAACGGAGCACTATGGCCAGCAAACTGGAAAGCCAGAGCGAATGGGCAGGCTCACTGACTCAAATGTAAATGTGAAGCACTAGGGTTCCCTTATATACAATATGGAAAATACAGATTTTTTTGGCCAAAAAGGGTCAACTTATACATGAATATAGATGATATCTTAGCGAATCCTTGAGGCTTGAATCCTTGTTGAGTATGTACAAAATACTTGAGTGTTTTTTTATTTCTTCAGCGCTTATTTCCCCATTTCAATGCACTCTCTCTCTAGCTCAGATTCTCTTTACATATGATTTTAATTATTACAAAAAAAATCAAAATTGTTCAGACATATGATACCACTTCAAACAGGTAGGATTGAACTAAGACCTTCTGGCCAAGACATAGGGACAGCACTACTACTACTACTACTACAACTATAACTACAACAACAACAAGACTGAACAATGGATAGCGTTTATATTTATAGAAGAAAAAAAATGAATCCTCCTGTACTTGAGTAGTTGTCAAGGAAGATTAGCATATGTGATCAAAAGTTGCCTATTACTTCTGGGTTATCGAGCAATGGAAACATGAGCATACGCTGCTCTAAAAACTAATATATTATTGACCTTCAGTACTTCTCTTACCGGTACCATATTTCAACTCCGTGGTCCGATATAGTTTGTGTGCACAATCCAATTACATTTCTGCTGCTTCGTCAGTTATAGAGTCTTCTGTGTAGGTGGATCTGGCCCTACTCATCAAGATTTTAACAACATGGTGTAGATAAGACTATTGATTATTACAAATTAAGAAATTGGTTATTTACAAATTGGCCTGTTTAATATCAAATACTATAATGTTTGAGGATTCCATTTGGACAGAGCGGGGTGGGGAGAAGTACAAGGCATGGAGGTTAGAATTTGTTATAATTTACAGTAGGTTTAGTGAACCTGGAACAAACATCATGTTGCAGCATTCCTACACACATTTACTTCATTCTTTTGTCTAAATAGGCTATTAAATATTTAATTTATTATTTTGTCATACATACCAGATAAGTCAAGTTGAGGAGTAGCAGAAGGTGTTCGATTTGCTTTAAGTTTACTTAATGCCCCGCTAACTATATCTGAAATGTAAGCACAAAATAATATTAAAATCCACATTAATCTTTCAACAGTACTTTTGCCTATTTTTGTCTTTCCAAAGCATGGAGCAAAATATAAAAGACACTTGTTCACTTGTCATAGCTAGACGACATAAGCAGCAGAATGCATTTACAAACTTATCAAGGTATAACTTCTCAAAAAAGAAGTCCTACTGCAGAGACAGAATTCTACTAACCTCCAACACTACGTCGCCTTCGCCTCTTGCAACCCTCTATTGTTGAGCCATCGACATCCTCCAAATGTTCTAATGAAGGCGTGGTAGATTCTCCATAAACACCAATCATTCCTGGAACTTTTTCCAAAACAAACTCTGGAACACGGCCTTAAATTGATAGAAATAATTATTAAAGACAATGTGAAACCTAAAGTATTCGCCAGTACAAAAATGCAATATCAATATTGACACACAAAAAAAGATACAGCCACATTAGAGCAAGTTGAAGTTACAATGAAATATTGCTACCACAGAATTGCTGCTGTCTTTTCATAGAAAATTTCAGTGAATTATAAGAAATGTGAAGAATGCTGAGAGAGCTGCAGGAGAGCAAATTATGCCAGTTTTTAAACATGTGTTCACCAGAAAAATGTAGAAAAATACCCCAGACAATTTACATAAGTATAGCCAGGTAAAAGAAAATCAATATTAAGGCTGTTAGTCAGTTAGGAGGCATTTTACCCTTTAACAGGAAGTGAAAACAATCAAGGTGGGCTGGCAGAGATATCGATTGCAGCCCCCTCCCCATTCCACTTCCCAATAACTAAGTTCTAGAAAGGAATGTTCATGGTTAACTTGCATGGCCTTCAACTAATTAAGGCTTTGAAGTGAGCAATTAACTACCAAATCAAGCCAGTGGCTCTTTTGGTGGAAGCAAAAAAAAAGTGGTTGCTTTCCCAATTACATGTTTGCCTACCAGATTTTGTTTTGAAGCATCTCCATTTGCCTCACTTTTGATTGACCTGGGGCACGGTTGGGGATAAAGGTTGCCTTTAAAGGCCATCTGCCTCCATTGCATTAGATCTCCTCTTCCCACCAAAATAAAACTTATCTTCTCACCGGTCTCAATATTAATTTCTGCTGCACATGCTGACAGACTGGGTCTTCAACATAGCTCTGCAGCTCATTGTCTTCAACTAGCTGACAGCTTCATGCAAGGCAGCATGTTTTGGTTGTTGACCATGATAGGACAAGAACAGCACCAGTGATCAATTAACACTTGATCCAGTGGGGTTTCTGATGGAGGGGGGAGATGGTTGGAATGCATCTAGTATACTTCTCAGCTTGTCTGAACATTTTGTTGGTAATTAAATTCAGGAGTCACAGGCCACTGTTCTTAGGTTTACCAACTCCATGTTTACTTTGAACTGCTTTCCAATTGACTTTGACTTTCCCACATAAAGTCACAGAGATGCAAGGCATGTAAGTAGATCCTTTGGTCCAACTCATTCATGCTGAACAGATATCCTAAATTAATCAAGCCCCATATTTGCCAGCACTTGGCCCTTATCCCTCTAAACCCTACCTATTCATGTACCTATCTAGATGCCTTTTAAATGTTGCAACTATATCAGCCTCCACCACTTCCTCTGCCAGCTCATTCCACACACACACACACACACACACACACACACACACCACACACCACACACACACACACACACACACACACACACACACACCACCCTTTGCGTGAAAAAGTTACCTTTTAGTTGCCTTTTAAATCTTACCCCTCTTACCCTAAACCTATGCCCTCTAGTTCTGGACTACCCCACCCCAGGGAAAAGACTTTACCCTATCCATGCCCCTCATGATTTTATAAACCCCTAAGATCACCCCTCAGCCTCCAACGCTCCAAGGAAAACAGCCCCAGCCTATTCAGCCTCTCCCTATAGCTCAAACTCTCCAACCCTGATAACATCATTGTACAGCTTTTCACAAGTTTCACAATATCCTTCCTATAGCAGGGAGACTAGAATTGCATACAATATTCCAAAATTGGCCTAACCAATGTCCTGACAGACTTCTGGAGCTGGTGGGACTTGAACCCAGGCCTCCTGGCTCAAAGACAGGTTCACTACCATTGTGCCACATTAAAAAATTCATTCCCGACGAAGGGCTTTTGCCCGAGACATAGATTTTCCTGCTCCTCGGATGTTGCCTGACCTGCTGTGCTTTTCCAGCACCACTAATCTCAACTCTGATCTCCAGCATCTGCAGTCCTCACTTTCACCTAACCAATGTCCTGCACAGCCACAACATGACCTCCCAACTCGTACACTCTATGCTCTGACCAATAAGGAAAGTGCACCAAACTCCTTCTTCACTACCCTATAGAATTACGACTCCACTTTCAAGGAACTATGAACCTACACTCAAAGGTCTCCAATACTCCCTAGGATCTTACCATAAGTGTAAACATCCTGTCCAAATTTGCCTTTCCAAAATGCAGCACTTCACATTTATCTAAATTAAACTCCATTTTCCACTCCTCAGCCCATTGCTTGTGGGCTGTGAAGTCTCGTAGATCCATGAGGTTATCATTGACAACCAAATAGTCATAAAATTGTCCTTTGATGTCCTTAAGGCTATTGTGAGTTGGATAGTAATTGTTTGGTGCTCAGTCCAGTGGAAAGCACAGCTTCAAGAGACATTTGTTCACCTGATGGGGAGTGTAGGAAAATCAAATCACTAAAGTGATCAGATTGAGAGTCTATGTCCACGTATCCTATGTCACTCCCCGTTTTTCCCTTCCATTAAAAAAAATAGCCACTGCCAAACAGCTTTCATGAAGTCTCATTAGAGAGCTTCACTCAGTGCTGCAATGATGAAGCAATCATGTTAGGAAAGCTGGTCTCCTCTCAAGTTCTTTTGTCAAGTTCAGACATTCCACTCTCCAATTATATAGTTTTTGCTTCTTTGACTTTGATCTTTTTCAACCACTTAGTGGATGATCTGCCATCTGCAGTAAGCTTATCAGATGTTTACAGGCCAGGCAGTATTGGATGTACCTTTTCCAACTCCCTCCTTTACAACAGTTGCTGTGCTGTCCTAAAGTAAGCTGCCCAGTCACCTTTAATGCTGTCAAAACTCTCTGCTACCCTAGCTACAGACTCAAGTCTGGTCCTATTGCCATCTATGTACAGGTTTCTAATATAACTGCTGGAGGTCACTTCCCGTTGTTGTTTTACCACAGTTCTAGAGCCGCAGAAAGAGAGGTTCGTACAAAAACATGAGATAAAGTGGAAGAACCATTGCAAAGGAACAATCACACTTATGCATTCGCAGAAACATAGCTTTGGCGGTATGGAGAACCATTATAACTGGAGACTTGTTTGGCTGCCGTGGATAACCATGATATCTTTTGGGTTTTGTCATGCTCTTCATGCTTTCCTCATAGTGGTTCGCTGAACAGTCTTTTTGATAACTGAATCAAACAGGTGAAACAAACAGCATATTCTTTTGCACAAAAGGCAACAAAATAATTTCAGACCATTAAGTGATTAATGGAGAATAAAATTGTCTAGTAACATAAGGATGTACATAAGCAAATCAGAAGATGATTAGAGATCATTATAGACCATTGAGGATATCTTACGGTTTGGTTTGAATCTATCCTAAGGTAAAGCAGTAGTGTTAAGTCACTACTTTACACCGTCTTTATTCCTATGGATGATGCTCAATTTTCAGCTGTGTAAAATAGATTGTGCTGACCGTCTGGGTGGTTTTCTCCTGAGATCATTAAAAAGACAGGCTGAATGTGTTTTGTCAGCCACTTTTCTGTATCTTAGCACATTGATGGCAGTACCAGAACCAGAGTAAAAAATGCTCACTAGTCTGATTTTCACAAAGAGACCAAATAAATTCATTAGAGCGAAGTCAGTCATAGAAAAATGCTGGAAGAGTCAAGAACAGATGCTGTTTATGATTTTGAAAAGAGAATTCAGTGCTTCTGGAAATGGAAGATAGTTTTGTTGGATTTCTTTTAAAAAAAAACTGGTTACTTTTTAAAAAATGATTGGGAAATTTTTGATTGAAGTTGCTAAAGTGCCATGCCAAATTACTAACTTTATTTTCCAAAGTCTTATCGATTAAAAAGTATTTTGGAAAATTATTTTCATTTTGATTAATTGTATTGTCACTCATAGGCAAGCTCAGGCTTAATATTAACTTCTGGATTTGTCATTTAAAATGTGTGATGCACTCTTAGTTTTTTCCTCCAACTTTAAGTTAAACCCTATTCAAATCATTCATGTGGTTATAATTTGCAAGCAGAGATAAGTCACCGTTTGCTCTGAGCACTCCAATTAGCCAAACTGCTAGCAGGCCAAATAGCTTCCTTCTGTGTTCTAACTATTCTATGATTCTATGAATTGGAACCCATAATCAACTGTGTTTCAAATATAAAAGAGACAAGGAAACATTTAAATTTAAGTTATCGTATCAGAAAGCAGATTATCAAAAGTAAAATATGAATATGGCATCAGATTTCCAAGTATCAAATCACTTACATGCAATGTTCTGTTTTGACACTCACTTAATCTGAGTGATCATAAAAACACAGTTATAGTATCAAAAAGATCAAGGACTTCTTCCAATTATCCAACACAAAGAAATCTTCTTTATTATCTTTACTCTGAACTTACACCCTCTCTGCAAGAATCAACATTCAATTTAATGACAAAAACAATGCTAATGGGCCTTCTAAAGTTTGAGAACTTATAACTGTTTCCAAAACAGCTGAGACAAATTATATTTAAAAGCATAGGTCCGAGGATGTACTTTCCAATATCTTGTTTGTCCTGAACAATAGCAGGATTTCCACCACTGAATAAGTTTCAACTAAAGAATAGATTGAGAGGGTTAACGGTTATTTAACTAGAATGACATGAGTCAATGGAACAACTCAGACCAAAATTCCCGTAGCTGAATTTCTTTAGTGGATCATGATCCCACCTATGACAATATCAGAACCAATTTCCGATGAGGCAAACAATTAAGTGGTCACCTCCACTTAGCCTGCAACACAAGTCTAACCTCTGACATGATTCAAAATTTCAGCCCACTGTATCTAAACCAACTTAGTTTAAACTGTTAAATCCCACAGGACATACCATTCTCACCTCAAGCATTTAACACAATTATATTAAATATTCCCATCAAATTAATCTGAACTTAAAATTTGCCACTTAACTTTTTTTTTCCCAGGTAAATCAGTATGACAAAGGAGTCAGATTTCACTGGTCTGTGAATGGCACCAGACTGTTATGAATATGTATATTGGCCTGTAACTTATAAATTGCCAGTAGTTGGATAACTTGCACTAATCAAAGTTAGTTTTTAAATAATGTTATGCTCAATCTTATGATTTTCATCAAAAATTATGCATCTCATTAATTTTGCCACAGAAAGATAATTATGATTACATGTGCAAGTACCTTTATAACAGTGTCTATGATTAAATTACCAATCAACTTCTTGCCTACAAAAAGAAAAAGTCTAAGTATACTGCCCCATTCATTTATGTTGCAAATTAATTTGAAATTTCCAAAAATCTTCATTTCAGCTTTTACTGACATTTTTTCCATTTTGCCTCACTTTCTTTCCTTAATGTTTTCTTTCCATTTCTGACTAACATTGCATTTCTCTACTCTAGCTCATCTGTCCATTTCAACCCTAACTTTACAAAGCATCAAAAATCATTACCGATAGAGAAAGACTTTCTTTGGTTCGCCAAGATACCAGATGTTCTATTGTCCCATCTGCATCACTACTTGTTTGCACTTTCAGCAACTATGTGGGCAAAATTTTTAAAAATCTAAACGTGCAAGTTCAACAAGGGACAATACATCCAGCAAAATTTAAATCTTATAGACCTAGGATGAGACGTTGCCAAATATATTTAACTCTCCTATTAACTAATTCAACCACAATTCTTGACTGTACAATACATTATACGTTAAGTATCATGGAAAATGTATGAACATTATTACCTCAAAGTACACTGTAAAGGACGAGTTATTGACAGATTTAGAAAGAGTGACAAATGCTTAGAATCAAACAAAGTGATAAAGCCAAAATACTGCAAATTCGAAATATGATTAAATACCATAATTGGAAAGCTATTAGAGGAATAACATTCAATAGAAAAAATGATTTTATCTTCATATGGTCTCTTTTAATAAATAGATTTAAAACAAATTTAAGAAACTTTGTAATGGTAAAGAGGAAATTTAAAAACACAGACACAGAAACATAAGCTTCGGAGCTAAGTGAATGCTGAAGCAAGAAAGAAAAGGAGAGATCATGAACAAGGTGACGGCAAATCTAAAAGGAACCAAGGGAACATCGGAGTCAGAAACTACAAACCCAAACATATCCGGTTAAAAAGAAATAAATTCTGAAAAAGCATCTTAGCAGTAAGTTCTCAAGGGAATAGTGCAAATAAAAAAGTGGAGTTTATTTCAGGTAATTAAAGAGCAAACAGCTAATAGCAAGTGATGATAAAGAGAGATAATCATGATTTTTTTATTTAAATATATTTTGACTCATTGGTCATTTATCCTGTGAGCTTAAATACTGAAGATTATTGTTCCTCAGGGCACAGGAGTAGAAGGTAAGAAAAAAAACAAACATCATTTTTGCATTCTTCTGATGTTTCTGAGCATGCATTTCCAGGGACAACAATCAAAAAGGGCAAAGCTATCTGTTACTCTCTCTAACCAGGCCACAAGAGATCAACTGTACAAAAAACTTCATAACAGAGATAAATTAGGTCAATACAAGCAGTAACTCAATATTAATTGCTAGTAACACAGAGGACAGAGTTACTTATCTACTGATCTAGAAAGGAATTAAAATAGGTATTTGATTTGTGTTTTTGTACTGCAAGCTACTCTACATTATGTAATTCATTTGGCATCGTTGTAGTTCAATGGAAACCACAACAATTCAGGGAACAGGTGACAGCAAAATCGATAAGGTGCTTGGTAGGTACAACAAGTTATGTTTTTAACTAGCTACATTCTGCAAAGTTGCTCTTTCTGGAAGTAGTGTGCATTATTGAGTAAAGAAGTTTAAAGTCTACCAGCAGTTTAGCCAGACTATCTAAAAAACTGGTACAACTTCAAAATGTCTTTCCTGAACTTCTTTCTTGTGTGCTTAGAAGCACCTGTCCTTTTAATCCAAAATGATGGAATTGGAAGAAGTTCTGTAGAAATTAGCAAATCAGTTTTTAAAAATTATAAACTTACAATACAATATAATCTATATGAAAAGTTTTATACAGTATTGGTAACTAAATTTTAATATTTTTTCCCCTTATAAGACTAAAAAAAATGGTCTTGCTCCAATGAATCACTATTCTCCAGTTTATATATACTTGTATATTGCCAAATTCATTAGGAAGGCATACAAACTCAACAGGAGATAAAATATGCTTAATAAACAAATTCTTTGAAATTCAATGCTAGTCAAATTACAACAGTTTACTACTTAAAAAAAGTTACAAAAGATATGGTGTAATTATGCATCAAAGTAATCAATATGTTAAACCATTAGATGTTTCTTCAATGAGAAAAGTGTAAAAATTTGATCTATGATCAGAACATGCTTAACAAACCTACCACTGACTGACAAAAAACATTTATTTTCCTGGTCCTTAAGATACATTTTAATAAACATTTTGCCAGAAACACAAGAGATAACAATATTAAGCAGTTGAACAGACAACTGCCTTGGATATAACAATAAATAGTAATAGTGTGTCATGGAACCATATGTGTCAAATATTTTTGCCAAGTTTCTAATCTCACTTATACTACAATAGGGAAACCACAAATGCCACTCTTCAACTAAAGAATAAATAGTAGAATACTATGATTCTGGAAGTCTAAAACAAAAACAGATATCGCTCAGCAGGTCATGCCTGACAAATCTGAGAGAATTCTTTAAGGAAGTAATGAGCAGGTTACTCCCAGTGGATGTTAACCACCTGGACTTCAAGAAGGCCTTTGACAAGGTGCCACACAGGAAGCTACCGAGTAAGATAAGCGCCCATGGTGCCAGAAGAAAAGGTGCTAGCATGGATAGAAGCTTGGCTGTCTGGCAGAAAGTGGGAATAAAAGGGTGCTTTTCAGGATGGCAGCAGACAACGTGGTGTCCCATAACACTCTGTGTTGGGACCACAGTTTTTCACTTTATGCATTAACAATCTAGATGAAGGGACTGAGGGCATTCTGGCTCCGTTTGCAGAAGATACAAAAATAGATAGAGGGACAGGTAGCATTGAGGAGGCAAGGAGGCTGCAGAAGGATTTGGACAGGTTAGGAGAATGGGCAAAATGTGGCAGATGAAGTACAACGTGGAAAAGTGAGAGGTCATGCACTTCGGTAGAAAGAATATAGGCATGGACTATTTTCTCAGTGAGGTGAAAATTCAGAAGACTAAAGGGCAAAGAGACATGGGTGTTCTTCCAGGATTCCCTCCAGGAAAACTTGCAGATTGAGTCAGTAGTTAGGAAGGCAAATACAATGATGGCATTTATTTTGAGAGGACTTGAATATAAAAGCATGGATGGACTTAACAGGCTCTAATGAGACCACATTTGGAGTATTGTGTGCAATTTTGGGCCTCATATCTCTGGAAGGATGTACTGGCCCTGAAGCGTGCTCAGAGGAGGTTCACGAGAATGGTCAGAGAATGAAAAGTTTAACATATGAGGAATGTTTGAGGATTCTGAATTTATACTCGATGGAGTTTAGAAGGATGAGGGGGATCTAATTGAAACATACAGACTATTGAGTGGACTGGACAGAGTAGATGGTGGGAAGATGTTCCCATTGGTAGGAGAGACTAGGACCCAAGGACATAGTGTTAGGGTAAAGGGAAGACCTTTTAGAATGGAGTGAAGAAATTTCCAGAGCCAGAGAGTAGTGAATCTGTGGAATTCACTGCCATAGAAGGCTGTGGAGGCCAGTCATTGAATATATTTAAGACTGAGATAGATACGTTCTTGAATATCAAGGGTATCAAGAGGTATGGGAGAAAGTGGGACAATAGGGTTGAGAAACTTATCAGCAGAGCAAACTCGAAGGGCTGAATGGTCTAATTTCTGCTCTTATGTCTTATGGTCTGGCAGCAACTCAACACCACTGAATTTAGTCAATTTAGAATGGCAGTGGTAGATTTGCAAGTGACAGAAGGGAAAAAGAGACATAACAGAAGACAATACATACCAATTTGTTCACAATTTTCAATTAGTTTATGCACAGTTGCAGCTTGGAGCTGGAGCCGTCTCTCTGTTATTGCAGTTGACTTTTCATTTCCTTCACCAGAATGGAACAAATTTGGTGCAAATACTACAGCAAGATTACTGGCATCCATTTTGTTCTCTTCTGACCTATATAGGAAGTGAAACATTTAAAAAGATTGTGAATAATCCTTAGAACCATCTCTACATTTCTTTATTACTACATCCCTTTTCACTTATTTCTTTCTATTTGACTTTAAGTTGCTTTACCTAGGCCATGTCCCCAAATTAATATCTATATCTTAAGAATGCTTAATAACCATTCACTAGAAGATGGAGAAGACCTGTTCAGGTTGACATCTTCAACTTGACCTTCCTGCTTTAAAAAGTAGTACATGTTTCTCTGTTATGTTGAAATCAGAGATGCAATGTTGAATTGTGGACATCAACTACCTCCTTAATTTATTAAGGTATCATTTTGAAGAATACAAATGCATTAATATTTTTGAGGTTTGGTGCATATTGAGTTTCCTTCCTGTTGTGAAGGGGAAAAGGAAAGGAGAAACGGAGAGAGATTAAGCACGAAGTCCAAACTCTTATGGAAAAAATGAAAGGAGCATAAACAAAGCTGCGTAAGTGAGCACTTGACTTTTTTTTAAAATTGCAGAAGTGCTGACATTCTAATCACAATTTAGAAAAACACAGCAAATGGAAAGAATGAATAACCCAACCTTTCGGTGGGTATCTCATGTAAATATTACTCTTGGAAAAATCAGCATACTTTTATACAACGTATATGAGTGCACATTAGATCCAGGCTTTTGATAGGAGTGCTCAAACTAAGAATCCCATTCCCAATACTAAAAAATTGTAGGAAATGATTCAGCATTAACAGATACAGCCGATTCTGCTAAAGTGTGTCTTTTGTTAACACAAGTTGGCTGTAATGTGATTGGTGAATTGGGAACGCTGTTTCTCAACCTCAAATTTGTAAAACGTGTGTCAGCTGGAATACAATTAGATTGCCAATACAAAGTGTTATTTGCATTGCACAGAGTTGCACAGGAATGGAACTATCGTGTTTCAAGGAATGACTGTACAGCTTGAAATAATGAAGTAGTCAAGTAATAGAAAGGATAGCTCAGAGAAGTCAAAATTCAGAGAAACACATGACTTTTTCATTGAAAAAGCACACTAAAACATCCCCAAATCCTTTTTGCACAAAAAACAAAACAGAAATTTCTGGAAAAGCTCAGCCCGTCTGGCAGTATCCGTGGAGAAAAACCATATCTAACGTTTAGAGTCAAGTGTCCAGTGACCTTTAAAACATTTCCGAAGAAGGGCCACTGGACCCAAAATGTTAACTCCGACTTCTCACCACAGATGCCACCAGACCTGCTGAGCTTTTCTAGAAATTTCTGTTATGTTTCTGATTTTTAGCATCCGCATTTCTTTAGATTCTTAAATCTTTAAACATTGACAACTACCGTGATTCAAATATTTTACTTAAGTATGCATACAATACACACCTGAGAGACACATTATTAAGAAATGTCAGGAAGTAGCGCAGTGTATCTGCAGTTCTCTCAGGCAGTAAACAAGATAGAAGAATTGTGGCAGAAATGCTTTCATCATTTTGCAGTTGCTGTGCTTTGAAGAAGGCTTCATGCAATTCCTTTGGGAGCACAGGCTCAGGTAGCTCCCTGAAAAACTGTTTCACCAGCCCTGCCACATCACAAGGGGGAGCCATAGTAATACATTTTTCACCTTGATCCACTTTAGCCTGGTTGGACAAACAAACAATTACAACAATGTATACACTTTTCATTAAATTTGGGGGAGGCAGCAGCAGCAGATTGGATGATGCCATATGGGCATACCTATCCTACTTGTTATAGACAAAATAAATTTTATTAAGCATAAAAATAGGGAGAAAGACCTTAAAATGGAAACAGCCTACCAGGAGCAATTAATCTAATTATATATAACAACTTAATTTGACATTTTATATGAAATCCCTATTTCATCCAGCATTGGTCAATTTTCTCAATTTTTTGGAGGGCATCTTGAGTAACTTATTGTACAGTGTACTATGATCTTAAAGGAGATTTTTAAAAAGTATTGATTACCTTTAAAGCTTTAAGGCGAATCACTGATCCTGATTTTCTGAAGAGCCCTTCTGTGTGATTATGCTTTTCTAAATAGTTACAAGCATCAACTAGAAATCTGTAAAGTAATATCATGACTGATCGTTACAAACCATCAAATACAGTGACTGTTACTGTGACATCTGTCTAATATCAGAAAACTTTCAAGCTTTAAATGTTTTTCAGTTACCACAAAAAAAGATATTAAATGAGCTTCAAAAGAGAAAACATGAATATAGCGGGAACAGTTTTCACTGAAATACACTCAGTAAATATTCCAAAATAAAATGCACCAAGGAATCCTGAAGGCTTGAATTCTGAAACTTGATTTTAATTTCAGATTGCAATCCTGACATTGTGATAACTTTGGGTTGAGACCCCCACAATAGGAAATAAAGTGGCATAGTGATAATGAATTGAATTGAATTAGCTTTATGGTCACATGTACTCAAATGAGTACAGTGAAACGTTTATACATCACCACTGAGGTACACCTTCGGTACAAAGGTATCTATGTAAAATCCTTAGTTACAGAGTAGAGAAACGATGAAAAAAGGTACATACAGCATTACAGCGTATGACCATAGGTCAGAAGAAGAAAAAAAAAACAAGCAGCAAAGTTAAAAAGCAAACATCACAGTCTGTCTCCAAAGGCTCTCCATAGCAGACCAATGCAGGAGGCCTCCATATGGTATAACCACTGGCTGCCACCACGCATCACACTGGGCCGCTGCTTGCTGGCATCCCCACTCGGGCTGCTGGTGAGGGTTTAAATCTAAACATGGCTGATGGTGAATGGACTACATATTTGTATCACTTCGGTATTGAAGTTTAAATATCACATTATTCAGATGATAGACAGACATCCTTTTGACTGGACGATAGTATCCCATTAATGGTGAACACAACTCATATTGCTACTAAATAGATTAGATTTAGATTAGATTCCCTACAGTGCGGAAACAGGCCCTTCAGCCCAACAAGTCCACACCGACCCTCCGAAGAGTAACCCACCCAGACCCATTTCCCTCTGACCAATGCACCTAGCACTATGGGCAATTTATCATGGCCAATTCACATGACCTGCACATCTTTGGACTGTGGGAGGAAACCCAAGCAGACACAGGGAGAATGTGCAAACTCCACACAGACAGTCACCCAAGGCTGAGAATTGAACCTGGGACCCTGGTGCTGTGACGCAGCAGTGCTATCAGTAGCAATGTGAACTAGCTGCATCTGTTGCTCAAACGTTTGAAATACCTTACCTTTCTCAGGTAAACCAAGGTGGAATAAACATGTTTCCGAACCCAAGATGACAACATTAGGGAGCTTCATGAGATCATGTGATATACAATGAGAATTTTATCAGGGTAGTCATTACCATGCACGACGACTTGTTACACATTACACCAACATTACAGCTGTACTGTGAACATATGGCTTAGGCCTATTTACAAGATTGCCAATCAGGCTAAACTCATAGTGCAGGAACTATAGGAACCCAAACTTGTTTGCTGATCAGTGAAGGTAAGTTTGTGGTAGCCAGAAGAAGAAAACACTGTAGACAAATTCTCAAACAGGACATCAAGCAAAGGAAGCTCATTTGATTGATTCACTTCAAACATGAATCTGAGCACAGGATGGAGTTCATAACGACGTGACAGGAAACTATGGATTCAAATATGGCAAATTTATCATTTACATATTGTACTGTAAATATGCAGAATAGGAGATCAGGTGTCAAAATGTCAGTTGAAAGATATGCTTTTCATAGAATCCAACAAATATGTTTGAGAAAGCTGGGCTTAGCAAAGATCCCAAGGTAACACAATTTATTGTACATACTCTACATGGTGTTGTTAAAACTAAACTCACCTTGTGAGTTGCTGAGCTCATATACTGATTAATACTGTGGCAGGAATGGTAAAAAGGCTTGTAATGTTACATCATGCTGTATCTCGCACAAACTGATGAGCAGCCCTCAAAATCTGGCAGTTACTGTCGGTCATTAACCGGTGCATTGTCTGTGGTGATACATCTACTAAAGTCCGCTTGCGAGCCAATCAGCACTCTCCCCTTGTACAGTATAAATGTGATTTCCTCTTCAGTTGGTATTCTTGTGAATTGTTCTTATGAGTGCAAGATGAAAAGCTTTGACAAAGTATCTTTATTCAGCACTCAAATGCTGTACTACCAAACTACAAAAAAATTGTCAATGTTGTCTGCTCCTGAACATTTAAAAGGATTTTAAATTATCCAAGTGACATTATTAATAAAGTGGGAAATAGGTTTAAGAATGATTTGAATTCGCAGTTCATTGGAATAAACTGACTAAATGAAGATCAAGATCTAGTAAATAGAAAAATAGAATTAGCTTTCTAAAAGCACACTATCTTAGCAATTAAACAGGATTGTATTTCAAACAAAATAATTCTCAGTTTTTTAACACAAACACTTGCTCACAAACATTTTCTAAATAAAACTAAGATCACTAAGTAAATATTTAAAATTCTTAGTCTTTTACCATGTAAGAAATTAATTCAACCTACTCACTGTGGAATGACGGCATGTTCAACGACAGTGCTTTGTGGCAGAACATGCAGAGGGGTGCCAAACACTGCATTGCATATGATAGTCTTGTCCTAAAAACAATGCATAAAGATGATATGAATGAATAATCAAATCAAATTTTGTATTACCAATGTTACCAAAATAATTTAAAGAAAATACAAACACATGAAAATACACATCTGGTTCAATTCCAACAGAGTTCCTCTCTACATGTTAAATTTAACTTGACTATAACCTGGTCAACCCACATCTACATTTTCTGAAACCAGGCAAGAATTGCTATTGAATCCTTTCATACATTAGCAGTATTATATAATCAGATACAATATACATCTAAAAACCTAAGTGCCATGAATAAATGCCCCTCTCTCTATTGAAAGACTAGTTAGCAAGGTTAGATCTCATGGAATACAGGTAAAACTAGCCATTTGGATACAGAACTGGCTCAAAGGTAGAAGACAGAGGGTGGTGGTGGGGGGTTGCTTTTCAGACTGGAGGTCTGTGACCAGTGGAGTGCCACAAGGATTAGTGTTGGGCCCACTGTTCATCATTTATACAAATGATGTGGATGTGAACATGGGAGGTATAGTTAGTAAGTTTGCAGATGACACCAAAATTGGAGGTGTAGTGGACAGCGAAGGAGGTTACCTCAGATTACAACAGATCTTGATCAGATGGGCCAATGGGCTCAGGAGTGGCAGATAGAGTTTAATTTAGAAAAATGCGAGGGGCTGCATTTTAGAAAAGTAAATCATAACAGGACTTATGCACTTAAATGGTAAGGTCCTTGGAAGTGTTGCTGAACAAAGAGACCTTGGAATGCAGGTTCATAGTTCCTTGAAAGTAGAGTTGCAGGTAAATAGGATAGTGAAGGTGATGTTTGGTATGCTTTCCTTTATTGATCAGATTATTGAGTATAGGAGTTGTGAGGTCATGTTGTGGGTGCAGAGGACATTGCTAAGGCCACTTTTGGAATACTGCATGCAATTCTGGTCTCCTTCCTATCGCAAGGATGTTGTGAAACTTGAAAGGGTTCAGAAAAGATTTACAAGACTGCTGCCAGGGTTGGAGGGGTTGAGCTATAGGGAGAGGCTGAATAGGCTGGGGCTGTTTGCCCTGGAGTGTCGGAGACCTTATACAGGTTTATAAGGCCATGAGGGGCATGGATCAGATCAATAGACAAAGTCTTTTCCATGGAGTGGAGGAGTCCAGAAGTAAAGGGCATAGGTTTAGGGTAAGAGCGGAAAGATATAAAAGGGACCTAAGGGGCAACCTTTTCATGCAAAGGATGGTGCATGTATGGAATGAGCTGCCAGAGGAAGTGGAGGAGGCTGGTACAAATGCAGCATTTAAAAAGACATGTGGATGGATATATGAGTAGGAAGAGTTGAGGGATATGGGCCTAGTGCTGGCAAATGGGACTAGATTAGGAAAGGATATAAAAGGTCAGCATGGATGAGTTAGACCGAAGGTTCTGTTTCTGTGCTATACATCTTTATGAATCTCTTGGAACAAGCATGCTGAAGCAAAATAGGCACACTACCACTATACAACTAGCAGACATAACAAATATTGCACATTATGGTATTCAAGAGGGCTCTGGATGATTATTTGGATAGAAATGTTGTGCAAGGATATGGTGAAAAGGCAGGAGATTGGCACTAATTAATAGAAGCAGTACAGGGACAATGGGCTGAATAGACTCCTTCTGCACCTAACTCTGAATATGTGAATATTCTGTTATAATTTTAATTTTAGCAGTGTGAAAATGAAAAAGAACTTAATTCATATCCGCAATGAAAAAAAAATCAACATATTTAGTAAGGAGAAGCAAAGAGGAACACAGCTTGACAAAGGACATTGTGAAAAAGATATGGTCATGGCAAACAATTTATTGGCTGAACACAGACACTAAATCTTTTTAAATTTAACCAGGGACACTGACAAACTAAAAGAAGCTTTCACAATTTACATTATTATGTAGTCAACATTCCACTCCACTGGGATGGAGGCACAGACTCAATGAAGACCCGACCGGATCCAATTAACGTCTGGAAATGTGCAATCAAAATGGAGATACAGTATTCATATCATTCAATCATAAATGAACCAGCCATTCTGAATTTGTTGCTTGGATAAAATACCTTGACCCCTTAAGTTAAGAGTGCAGACGGAGTGAATATACGCTGGAGTGTTGAACTTCTTTTAATAATAGTTAAGGATTACATCATGTGCGCAGCAAAGTTGTGTGTGCGTTTAAGGATATGTTTTGACAGAACGAACACCAGCAGTGAGAAGAAGCTGCCACACCTCTCTCTGTATCGCCACCTACAATGACTAAAATGAGTTTGACTAGGCCTACATTACTGAGGTATTTTAAAGGAAAATTTCTATTTCCATAACATGTGTGGAATAAAATAAAGATCTTTTCAGGTACAACCTCAATTGTTAGCTGTTCACCAAAGTCTTTGGATAGTTATAGCCAGACCACATAACCAGTAGCAATCAATGAATTCTCTTTTTTTCTAACCCTCCTTTATGTTAACTTGACCAAAATTAACCGCTTCAACTCTAATTTGTATTCCAACATATTTGAATGAAATTTTTCTGTTTGGGTACACGTCAGGAAGTATTTTACATTTTGTATTTCTTCTTTCACCTGGGTAGATTTCAGTACAATAAACAACCCCTTCCTTGTTTAAATCACGAAGGTCTGTATGGCTAGTTCTTTAACCTCAGCACATTGTTACAACTAGATGAGAAGGGGTTCCTTTCTTTCTAAACTTCTCAGCTGGTTGTAAAGGTCCAAGATCTTTTTAACACTAGGCTATTCCTCTTTCCAAAAAGATGTCATGAACTATCTTTTAATATTGCAGTAAGGAAACAAACAAGTTTTCTTGACTTAAAAAACAAAACATTCACTCCCTGCAAACACAAAAAAAAGCACAATATGAAGCATGCAGCCTTTGTGTTGAACAAACAAATTAAAACAAACACACACACATACACGCACAGTTAACAATGGGATAGTATCTAGTATAGAAATAGATAAAATATACAGTTGATTATTTTGGGCATCCTTGAGACACATGTTTTAATCTGAGCCATGACTGGTTTACTGAGTTCTTAGATGATCAGCAGCAATAAATATACCACTTTTATGTTCTCAGTTCCTTGATGCTTCTGTTTAGTAAGTACTGTGACTGGATGCTTTGCTTCAAGAGATAGGGAGACCTTCATTAGACTGTGATTAGTTCTGCAGTCTAAAATCCATCTCTCCTGCTCTGCGAAAGGGAGCTTCTTGAAATAGCATCTTCATTGTATACTGCTTATGCAAAGTTCAGGTGTCCAGCTTGATAACTATAGGTGATGTTTCAGCTCCAAAATGTGAAAAGTTTCATTAATAGATCAAAATAGGAGATGGTTTTTATTGTTCTTTGGTAGAATATTAGTTGCAACTCAGACTGGCTTTAGATAATCCAGTTTGCAGGGTCAGAGTTGCTGTGATATGGTAGAGTTTTCCATATATATTAAAGCCTGGAGCTCTGAACAGTATTAAGATGCTGCTATTTCTTTCCATCACATGTTTACATTTGTTTATATTTGCATTTTAGCATCTATCCAAATCAGGAGCAGAAGCAGGTCATACAGCTCAAATCCAGCTCCTCTATTCAATAAGTTCATGGCTGAATTTATTTCTGTTTAAAATCCCACATTCCTATCTACCCCCAATAACATTGATTCCCTTGCCCAACAAGAACTTATTTACCTCTGTTTAAGATCTACATACTTCCTGCCAAAGGAAGTAACTTTACAATTTCCCTCATTTATTCTTCATCTGCCAAATTATTGTCCACTTATTCAACCTATATATATATCCATTTGCAACCTCAATCTCTGCATAACATATCTTTCAAACTATCTTTGCCATCTGTAAATTTGGCTACCATGCCTTCACTTGCCTCATCTGAATTGATGATGTAAATGGCAAAAATTTAGATTTAGATTTAGATTACTTACAGTGTGGAAACAGGCCCTTCGGCCCAACAAGTCCACACCGCCCCGCCGAAGCGCAGCCCACCCATA
>NC_057719.1:66821861-66826142 GCF_004010195.1 Chiloscyllium plagiosum
GGTCCTTGACCTTGAGAATTTTTTAAAACAGTGAGCATGTCTGATATTTAAATACGAGCTGCTAGAAACTCTGCAATAATTCATTGACTTCAAGATGTGATCCAAATACCAGTGATCGGAGTCAGCATTAAAGCTCTGAATTCAAATAAAACAAAGTAATTCACATCCATTTGAAATCAAAGCAAAGTTGGATCAAATTACAAACTGGAAAAACTGCAATCACCTACATTCAGTTGGTAATTACTTAGATTATTTGGACAACTACTTGGATCCAACTAATACAAATTATTAAGGAAGAATGGAAACAGATGAACAATCGTTATGCATCAGGGAATTGACGAGCTTCAATTAAATGAGTTGAAAAATAAAGTTTGAAAATACTTGCAAAAGAAAAATATTAAATTTAGTCTTATCCATGTAAACATTGATTTTCTTGTCATTCTCTGATTTAGCCCTGTCCAACATAAACACTGTAACTCACTGTTTAAAGAAACAATATAAACATTATATTTATTTCACTTAAATGTACACTCCTGGACCAATGATAGTCTGCGATTCAATACACTGAATTCACTCCCCAGCATCCAGCTTTTTAATCTTTATATTCTTCACCATTCATCCACTCAGGACCAGCTTCCCATGACAACAGTGACATTGCACAATATGTTTGCATCAAAGTGCTGTTGAGGACAGTCTTTAATTTACTATAAGTTAGAAACTGGTCTGGATCCATCTCAACTGTCTGGACAGTCCGATCCAGTCTCCCACATATGGCGTCAGCCAGAGCACCAGCCACAACATGCTCAGGTGGAAACCGTCCCATTGGCACAACGTGCACACAGAATTTCACTGACACCCATTCTTCCCAAACGTGAAATGTGACAAAGACTCAATTATTTTAATGCATGACGCATTTTATGGGAGGAAACAACTTCAATAGAGTCATTGAGATGTACAGCACAGAAGCAAACCCTTTGGTCCAACTCATCCATGCTGACCAGATATCCTAACCCAATCTAGTCCCACCTGCCAGCACCCACCCCATATCCCTCTAAACCCTTCCTATTCATATATCCATCCAGATGCCTTTCAAATGTTACAATTGTACCAGCCTCCACCCCTTCCTCTGGCAGCTCATTCCATACACCCTCTGTGAAAAAGTTGCCCCTTAGGTCCTTTCTATATCTTTCCCCTCTCACCCTTAACCTATGCCCTCTAGTTCTGGACTCCACCACCCCAGGGAAAAGACATTGTCTATTTATCCTATACATATCCCTCATGATTTTATAAACATATACAATGTCACGCCTCAGCCTCCGACGTGCCAGGGAAAACAGTCCCAGCCTATTCAACCTCTCCCTGTAGCTCAAATCCTCCAACCCTGGCAACATCCTTGGAAATCTTTTCTGAACCCTTTCAAGTTTCACAACATCTTTCCGATAGGAAGGAGACCAGAATTGGATGCAATATTCCAACAGTGGCCAAACCAATGTCCTGTACAGCCGCAACATGACCTCCCAACTCCTGTACTCAATACTCTGACCAATAAAGGAAAGCATACCAAATGCTTTCTTCACTATCCTATCTACCTGCGACTCTACTTTCAAGGAGCTATGAGCCTGCACTCCAAGGTCTCTTTGTTCAGCAGCACTCCCTAGGACTTTACCATTAAGTGCATAAGGCCTTCTAAGATTTGCTTTCCCAAAATACAGCAGTTCGCATTTATCTAAATTAAACTCCATCTGCCACTCCGCAGCCCATTGGTCCATCTGATCAAGATCTGTTGTACTCTGAGGTAACCTTCTTCACTGTCCACTACACCTTCAATTTTGGTGTCATCTGCAAACTTATTAACTATACCTCCCATGTTCACATCCACATCATTTATATAATACACTGCAGAAGGTATTGTCTGATTTGTGTAGTGTTGAATACCTACAGTAGCTAAATGTCAGCTTTCTTGGTTAATATCATGCTGTGTTGTCAAATTAAATTTTATGCACACTAAGTGCAAATCACAGCAATGTGGTGCAGGAGGAGGCCATTCAGCCTATTGCCTATCAGAGGGGTGGGTGGGATGACGACTCCAAGTCATGCAGAGACAGAAGTTGATTCATTTGAGTTGACTGCAACTAATCCATCCACCACTAGACGAGAGATCTAACTGTTTGAAAAGTCTCTGCTCAGTGTTTTAGGTTTTTTCTATTCTTGTTTTAGCAGCGTCTACAAAGCTAATAAAATATTTTTTAAAAAACACAAAATAACTAAATAATTGATTAAGACACATTCAGAATGTCATGAGTGATATGTCACAATTGCAGCATGCAGGAGTTCCTGGAAGTCAATTTGATCCAGAGCAAAAGACCAAGACCAGACCAGACCAGACAAGACACAAGGATGCATTTTCTGAAATAAGAAGACGGTTGATGAAATAACTTATTTTGACTGGCATCTCAAGCTGCTGTTATCAACACACTCTGTTGCTCAATAGTTGGCACTGCTGTTTTGGGAGTGATTGAATTTAACCCCATATATTTGAATGGAACAAAATAGCAAGATCAGACTAATGGATGGGCAATTGAGCACATTTCATGAAAGTTTAATCTGCAGTGTTCTGTCAATTCAATTATATAGAGATCAAATGTTTTGAGTAGGAAGTATTTCCGAGAGTTAAAACTGGAAGCAAGTTCAGAAAAGTGCAGTACCCAAACAAAACAGAAGCACAAAAGGTCCTACAAGTCAAATGGAATCTAGAACCTCGCAACATGCATTCAGTATGAACCAAGAGACAAAAACAGTGGTAATCAGAAGAAACTAAAGTGAAGATTGAAGTAGGTGGTGCCACACTGCAATAAGTTTGTCGAACTAGAACTAACTAGTAGATGATCATGATAGATACGATTCCAAGTCAGAAATTTGTACAAGATTGGGTCACATTAACAAGAAAACACAAGTCTGCAATGTGCAAAAAAGAACTAATTTGTACAGTCTATCCAGTTTCCTGTCTGCCTCAAAAACGTAGACAATGAATAAAGATCAGTGAAAGAAAATAGAGGCTTTTGAAATGTGGAATGCCTAAAATTTCCATCCTAACACGATTTTAAGCACTTCTTCAAAAGTGACTCGCACAAAGGAAAACTGATGTGATCAGTATCTCAGTCATTTGATCAGAGCTGAAAAGACATAGAAATATCTTCTGGAGGACTAAGTGGAGGGCAGCAGCGGCTGAAGAAGACAGAAGTCGGTCGCAGAACAGCATGCTGAAGATGGCACAAAACAAATGTGGACGTCAACCAACAATGGCAACTCTGGGAGGAGTAGTTACAATAGGAGGAAGTGGAGTACGATATTTTGTTGACACCTCTCTAGTCCAATTTAAACATTATAATCCTGTGTGACCTCCCTCCACTACACCACACCGCCCGCAGTCGATTCTCAGTCCAGTTCAATATAAACATGACACTTCATTCCGAATCCATAGTAAACATTGTGTTTGAAGGTGAAATCTGCCCCTCGGTGCTTTAGCGTGCTATGCTCTAAGTGCTCACCCGGCTGTGATCCCGGCCTTGTGCCCGGTTGTTGCCGTTGATCCTGTTCCAGTTTTTCACTTTGATGCCGTAAGTTCGAAGTTGCTGCACGGCGGCCAGCCTCAGCACATTCCTGTCGGCCTTCATGTCGGCGCGGGAGAAAACTGAGCAAAGGGTCTGTAGCCTCGACCAACACGTCCCACTCGGACCGACTCAGTCCTTTATTTCCCAACCGCCCGACCCTCTATTACCCTTCCCGACCACCTCGCACGAACCTCTTCTGTTTGTTTAACCTTGCCCGGCCCTCGAACTCCCCCCCATCTTCAACCCTCGGACCGACTTTTTCAGCGGCCCCACTTTTACCTGCCCACCCCAGCTTCCTCCCCACAAAGAAGGCCCTCTCTGCAGTCCGCACTGGCAGTCTCTCTTCCTCTCCCCACTCAAACGGTGGCGCTCCTGAAAGGCGCGCGCCTCCCATTGGCTAACGCCGTTTCAAATCCGAGATGCGCGCGCGCGCTGCCTAACGGTCAGAGGGAAGTGGTGGAGTGTGACGTGGACAAACTTTAGACCCGGTGGAAATTGTAATGTTAGTGTGAGCAGGGGATACTGTAGACCCAGTGTGAACTGTAATCCTAGTGTGAACAGGGGATACTGTACACCGAGTGTAAACTGTAATCCGAGTGCGAGCAGAGAATACTGTACACAGAGTGTAAACTGTAAACCGAGTGCGAGCAGGGGATATCATAGAGGTAAA
>NC_057719.1:66826281-66832252 GCF_004010195.1 Chiloscyllium plagiosum
AGTTGTTTTAAAAAATTCTCAAGGTCAAGGACCAGGCTCGCAGGAAAGTAGTCTGACACAGAGCAAACAGCCAAGAGGCGAGTCTGCTAGAATATAAGTGTTTTATTCCCCGCAGCGTCGCCACAACCAGGTCTCGTACTTACACCGGGTCTGGTTTATACTCACTCTACGTGTTACCGGAACTGGGAGCCGTCAGTTCTCGTAGAGCGGTTGCCAACAACCCACGCTCGGCGGTTAAACGCAACCCCGGAGCAGACTCTACCGAACTGGAGACTTTTCCAGCTGATATACTCTTTTCGAGATCTAAACATTCATGTGAACAGCAGAGCAAGGCTAAAAAACACATTCCATTCTGGTTACATACAGATAAGAAGATTCACACGGGAAGGTGTATAATAAGATTCACACGGGACTAAGCGACACCTTCCATTTTCGGTTAGAGCAGAGCAAGGCTAAAAAACACATTCCAATAAGAAGATTCACACGGGAAGGTGTATAATAAGATTCACACAGGACTAAGCGACACCTTCCATTTTCGGTTAGATTCACACATGTATTGGGACACAATTTTAACCCTCTCACCACATTCCACTGCTTGGCCCAATACATGTGTTGCATAATGATTCACACATGTATTGGGACATAATTTTACACCACAGTGTGTGAGCAGGGGATACTATAGACCCAGTGTAAACTGTAATCCGAGTGCGAGCAGGGGATGCAATAGACCCAGTATAAACTGTAATCCGAGTACGAGCAGGTGATGCTACAGACCCAGTCTGAACTGTAATCCGAGTGTGAGTAGGGGATACTGTAGACCCAGCCTGAACTGTAATCCGAGTGCGAGCAGGGGATACTATAGACCCAGTGTAAACTGTAATCCGAGTGCGAGCAGGGGATACTATAGACACAGTGGAAATTGTAATCCGAGTGTGAACAAGGGATACTGTACACAGAGTGTAAACTGTAATCCGAGCGCGAGCAAAGGATACTGTAGACCCAGTGTGAACTGTAATCCGAGTGCAAGCAGGGGGTACTATAGACCCAATGTAAACTGTAATCTTAGTGCGAGCAGGGGATGCTATAGACCCAGTGTAAACTGTAATCCTAGTGTGAGCATGGGATACTGTAGACCCAGTGTAAACTGTAATCCTAGTGCGAGCAGGGGATACTATAGACCCAGTGTGAACTGTAATCCTGGTGTGAACAAGGGATACTGTACACCGAGTGTAAACTGTCATCCGAGCGCGAGCAAGGGATACTGTAGACCCAGTGTAAACTGTAATCCGAGTATGAGCAAGAGATACTATAGACCCAGTGTGAACTGTAATCCGAGTGCAATCAGGGGATACTATAGACCCAGTGTAAACTGTAATCCGAGTATGAGCAAGAGATACTATAGACCCAGTGTGAACTGTAATCCGAGTGCAAGCAGGGGATACTATAGACCCAGTGTAAACTGTAATCCTAGTCTGAGCAGGGGATACTATAGACACTGTGGAAACTGTAATCCGAGTGCTAGCAGAGGATACTATAGACCCAGTGGAAACTGTAATCCTAGTGCGAGCAGAGGATACTATAGACCCAGTGTAAACTGTAATCCTAGTGTGAGCAGGGGATACTGTAGACCCAGTGTAAACTGTAAACCGAGTGCGAGCAGGGGATACCATAGACCCAGTGTGAACTGTAATCCGAGTGCGAGCAGGGGAAAATATAGACCCAATGTAAACTGTAATCCGAGAGTGAGCAGGGGATGCTATAGACCCGGTGTGAACTGTAATCCGAGTGCGAGCAGGGGAATACTATAGACCCAGTGGAAACTGTAATCCTAGTGCGAGCAGGGGATACGGTAGACCAGTGTAAACTGTAATCCGAGAGTGAGCAGGGGATACTATAGACCCAGTGTAAACTGTAATCCTAGTGCGAGCAGGGGATGCTGTACACCCAGCCTGAACTGTATTCCGAGTGCGAGCAGGGAATACTATAGACCCAGTGTAAACTGTAATCCGAGTGCGAGCAGGGGATACTATAGACATAGTGTAAATTGTAATCCGAGTGCGAACGGAGGATACTATAGACACAATGTAGACTGCAATCCAAGTGCAAGCAGGGGATACTATAGACCCAACCCGAAGTGTAATCCGAGTACGAGCAGGGGATACGATAGACCCAGTGGAAACCGTAATCCGAGTGCTAGCAGAGGATACTATAGACGGGTTTAAACGGTAATCCGAGTGCGAGCAGGGGATACGATAGACCCAGTGGAAACCGTAATCCGAGTGCTGGCAGAGGATACTATAGACGGGTGTAAACGGTAATCCGAGTGCGAGCAGGGGATACGATAGACCCAGTGGAAACTGTAATCAGAGTGCTAGCAGAGGATACTATAGACCCAGCCTGAACTGTAATCCGAGTGCGAGCAGGGAATATTATAGACCCAATGTAAACTGTAATCCGAGTGCGAGCAGGGGATGCTATAGACACAGTGTAAATTGTAATTTGAGTGCGAACGGTGGATACTATAGACACAATGTAGACTGCAATCCAAGTGCGAGCAGGGGATACTATAGACCCAACCTGAAGTGTAATTCGAGTGTGAGCAGGGGATACTATAGACCCAGTGTAAACTGTAATACGAGTGCGAGCAGGGGATAATATAGAACCAGCCTGAACTGTAATGGGAGTGTGAGCAGGGGCTACAATAGACCCAGTGTAAACTGTAATCCGAGTGTGAACAGGTGATACTATAGACCCAGTGTAAACTGTAATCCGAGTGCGAGCAGGGGATACTGTGGACCCAGCATGAACTGTAATCCAAGTGCGAGCAGGGGATACTATAGACCCAGCCAGAACTGTAATCTGAGTGTGAGTAGGGGATACTATAGACTCAGTGTAAACTATAATCCAAGTGCGAGCAGGGGATACTATACACCCAGTGTGAACTGTAATCCTAGTGTGAACAAGGGATACTGTACACCGAGTGTAAACTGTAATCCGAGCGCGAGCAAGGGATACTGTAGACCCAGCCTGAACTGTAATCCGAGTGCGAGCAGGGGATACGATAGACCCAGCCTGAACTGTAATCTGAGTGTGAGTAGGGGATACTGTAGACCCAGCCTGAACTGTAATCCGAGTGCGAACAGGGGATACCATAGACCCAGTGTGAACTGTAATCCGAGCGTGTGCAGGGGATACCATAGACCCAGTGTAAACCATAATCCGTGTGCGAACAGGGGATACCATAGACCCAGTGTGAACTGTAATCCGTGTGTGTTTTAAAAAGAATTCTCAAGGTCAAGGACCAGGCTCGCAGGAAAGTAGTCTGACACAGAACAAACAGCCAAGAGGGAGCAGGGGATGCAATAGACCCAGTATAAACTGTAATCCGAGTACGAGCAGGAGATGCTACAGACCCAGTCTGAACTGTAATCCAAGTGTGAGTAGGGGATACTGTAGACCCAGCCTGAACTGTAATCCGAGTGCGAGCAGGGGATACTATAGACCCAGTGTAAACTGTAATCCGAGTGCGAGCAGGGGATACTATAGACACAGTGGAAATTGTAATCCGAGTGTGAACAAGGGATACTGTACACCGAGTGTAAACTGTAATCCGAGCGCGAGCAAGGGATACTGTAGACCCAGTGTGAACTGTAATCCGAGTGCAAGCAGGGGGTACTATAGACCCAATGTAAACTGTAATCTTAGTGCGAGCAGGGGATGCTATAGACCCAGTGTAAACTGAAATCCTAGTGCGAGCAGGGGATACTATAGACACAGTGTAAATTGTAATCCGAGTGCGAATGGTGGATACTATAGACACAATGTAGACTGCAATCCAAGTGTGAGCAGAGGATACTATAGACCCATTGTAAACTGTAATCCTAGTGTGAGCATGGGATACTGTAGACCCAGTGTAAACTGTAATCCTAGTGCGAGCAGGGGATACTATAGACCCAGCGTTAACTGTAATTCGAGTGCAAGCAGGGGATACTATAGACCCAATGTAAACTGTAATCCGAGTGCGGGCTGGGGATACTATAGACCCAGTGTAAACTGTAGTCCGAGTGCGAGCAGTGGATACTATAGACCCAGTGGAAACTGTAATCCGAGTGTGAGTAGGGGATACTGTAGACCCAGTCTGAACTGTAATCCGAGTGTGAGTAGGGGATACTGTAGACCCAGCCTGAACTGTAATCCAAGTGCGAGCTGGGGATACTATAGACCCAGTATAAACTGTAATCCAAGTGCGAGCCGGGGATGCTATAGACCCAGCTTGAACTGTAATCCGAGTGTGAGCAGGGAATACTATAGACCCAGCCTGAACTGTAATCCGAGTGCGAGCAGGGGATACTATAGACTCAGCCTGAACTGTAATCCGAGTCCGAGCAGGCGATACGATAGACCCAGTGTAAACTGTAATCCTAGTGCAAGCAGGTGATGCTACAGATCCAGCCTGAACTGTAATCCGAGTGCAAGCAGGGAATACTATAGACCCAATGTAGTCTGTAATCCGAGTGCGAGCAGGGGATGCTATAGACACAGTGTAAATTGTAATCCGAGTGCGAATGGTGGATACTATAGACACAATGTAGACTGCAATCCAAGTACGAGCGGGGGATACTGTAGACCCAGTGGAAACTGTAATCCGAGAGTGAGCAGGGGATACTATAGACCCAGCCTGAACTGTAATCCGAGTGCGAGCAGGGGATACTATTAACCCAGTGTAAACTCTAATCCGAGTGTTAGCAGGGGATAATATAGACCGAGTGTAAACTGTAATCCGAGTGCGAGCAGGGGATACTATAGACCCAGTGTAAACTGAAATCCGAGTGCGAGCAGGATATACTCTAGACCCAGTGTAAACTGTAATCCTAGTGTGAGCAGGGGATACTATAGACCCAGCCTGAACTGTAATCTGAGTGCGAACAGGGGATACTATAGACCCAGTATAAACTGTACTCCGAGTGCGAGTAGGGGATACCATTGACCCAGTGTAAACTGTAATCCCAGTGCGAGTAGGGAATACTATAGACCCAGTGTAAACTGGAACCCTAGTGCGAGCAGGCGATACTATAGACGCAGTGTAAACTGTAATCCGACGCGAGCAGGGGATGCAATAGACCCAGTATAAACTGTAATCCGAGTGCGAGCAGGGGATACTATAGTCCCAGTGTAAACTGTAATCCAAGCGAGCAGAAGGGAATACCATAGACCCAATGTAAACTGTAATCCGAGCGTGTGCAGGGGATACCATAGACCCAGTGTGAACTGTAATCCGTGTGCGAGCAGGGGATACCATAGACGCAGTGTGAACTGTAATCCGAGCGTGTGCAGGGGATACCATAGACCCAGTGTAAACCATAATCCGTGTGCGAACAAGGGATACCATAGACCCAGTGTGAACTGTAATCCGAATGTGAGCAGGGGATACTATAGACCCAGTGTAAACTGTAATCCGAGTGCGAACAGGGGATGCAATAGACCCAGTATAAACTGTAATCCGAGTACGAGCAGGTGATGCTACAGACCCAGCCTGAACTGTAATCAGAGTGTGAGCAGGGGATATTATAGACCCAGTCTAAACTGTGATCCGCGTGTGAGCAGGTGGTACTATAGACCCCTTGTAACCTGTAATCCGAAGTGGAAACTGTAATCCGAGAGTGAGCAGGGGATACTATAGACACTGTGGAAACTGTAATCCGAGTGCTAGCAGAGGATACTATAGACCCAGTGTAAACGGTAATCCGAGTGCGAGCAGGGGATACTATAGACCCAGTGGAAACTGTAATCCTAGTGCGAGCAGGGGATACTGTAGACCCAGTGGAAACTGTAATCTGAGAGTGAGCAGGGGATACTATAGACACTGTGGAAACTGTAATCCGAGTGCTACCAGAGGATACTATAGACCCAGTGTAAACGGTAATCCGAGTGCGAGCAGGGGATACTATAGACCCAGTGTAAATTGTAATCC
>NC_057719.1:66832315-66835715 GCF_004010195.1 Chiloscyllium plagiosum
TAAACTGTAATCCGAGTACGAGCAGGTGATGCTACAGACCCAGCCTGAACTGTAATCAGAGTGTGAGCAGGGGATATTATAGACCCAGTCTAAACTGTCATCCGAGTGTGAGCAGGTGGTACTTTCGACCCCTTGTAACCTGTAATCCGAGTGCGAGCAGGCGATACTATAAGACCCTGTGTGAACAGTAATCGGAGTGTGAGCAGGGGATACTATAGAGCTGGTGTGAACAGTAATCGGAGTGTGAGCAGGGGATACTAATGACTCGGTGTAATCTGAAATCCGAATGTGAGCAGGGGATACTATAGACCCTATGTAAACTGTAACCCGATTGCGAGCAGGGGATACTATAGACCCAGTGTAAACTGTAATCCTAGTGCAAGCAGGGGATACTAAAGACCCAGTGTAAACTGTAATCGGAGTGCGAGCAGGGGATATTATAGACCCAGTGTAAACTGTAATCCGAGTGAGAGCAGGCGATACTATAGACCCAGTGTAAACTGTAAGCCGAGTGCGATCGCGGGATACTATAGACCCAGTGTAAACTGTAATCCGAATGTGACCGGGGATACTATAGACCCAGTGTAAACTGTAATCCTAGTGTGAGCAGGGGATACGAAAGATCCAGCCTGAACTGTAATCTGAGTGCGAACAGGGGATACTATAGACCCAGTATAAACTGTACTCCGAGTGCGAGTAGGGGATACCATAGACCCAGTGTAAACTGTAATCCCAGTGCGAGTAGGGGATACTATAGACCCAGTGTAAACTGGAACCCTAGTGTGAGCAGGCGATACTATAGACGCAGTGTAAACTGTAATCCGACGCGAGCAGGGGATGCAATAGACCCAGTATAAACTGTAATCCGAGTACGAGCAGGTGATGCTACAGACCCAGCCTGAACTGTAATCAGAGTGTGAGCAGGGGATATTATAGACCCAGTCTAAACTGTAATCTGAGTGCGATCGGGGGATACTATAGACCCAGTGTAAACTGTAATCCAAGCGCGAGCAGGGAATACCATAGACCCAATGTAAACTGTAATCCGAGCGTGTACAGGGGATACCATAGACCCAGTGTAAACCATAATCCGTGTGCGAACAGGGGATACCATAGACCCAGTGTGAACTGTAATCCGAGTGTGAGCAGGGGATACTATAGACCCAGTGTAAACTGTAATTCGAGTGCGAGCAGGGGATGCAATAGACCCAGTATAAACTGTAATCCGAGTACGAGCAGGTGATGCTACAGACCCAGCCTGAACTGTAATCAGAGTGTGAGCAGGGGATATTATAGACCCAGTCTAAACTGTGATCCGCGTGTGAGCAGGTGGTACTATAGACCCCTTGTAACCTGTAATCCGAGTGCGAGCAGGGGATACTATAGACACAGTGTAAATTGTAATCCGAGTGCGAACGGAGGATACTATAGACACAGTGTAGACTGCAATCCAAGTGCAAGCAGGGGATACTGTAGACCCAACCCGAAGTGTAATCTGAGTGCGAGCAGGGGATACTATAGACCCTGTGGAAATTGTAATCCGAGTGCTAGCAGAGGATACTATACACCCAGTGTAAACGGTAATCCGAGTGCGAGCAGGGGATACTATAGACCCAGTGGAAACTGTAATCCTAGTGCGAGCAGGGGATACTGTAGACCCAGTGGAAACTGTAATCCGAGAGTGAGCAGGGGATACTATAGACCCAGTGTGAACTGTAATCCGAGTCCGAGCAGGCGATACGATAGACCCAGTGTAAACTGTAATCCTAGTGCGAGCAGGGGATGCTATAGACCCAGCCTGAACTGTAATCCGAGTGCGAGCAGGAAATACTATAGACCCAATGTAAACTGTAATCCGAGTACGAGCAGGGGATACTATAGACACAGTGGAAACTGTAATCCTAGTGCGAGCAGGGGATACTGTAGACCCAGTGGAAACTGTAATCCGAGAGTGAGCACGGGATACTATAGACCCAACCCAAAGTGTAATCCGAGTGCAAGCAGGGGATACTATAGACCCAGTGGAAACTGTAATCCGAGTGCTAGCAGAGGATACTATAGACCAAGTGTAAACTGTAATCTGAGTGTGAGTAGGGGATACTGTAGACCCAGCCTGAACTGTAATCCGAGTGTGAGTAGGGGATACTGTAGACCCAGCCTGAACTGCAATCCGAGTGCGAGCTGGGGATACTATAGACCCAGTATAAACTGTAATCCAAGTGCGAGCAGGGGATACTATAGACCCAGCGTTAACTGTAATTCGAGTGCAAGCAGAGGATACTATAGACCCAATGTAAACTATAATCCGAGTGCGAGCTGGGGATACTATAGACCCAGTATAAACTGTAATCCAAGTGCGAGCCGGGGATGCTATAGACCCAGCTTGAACTGTAATCCGAGTGCGAGCAGGGGATGCTATAGACCCAGTGTGAAGTGGAATCCGAGTGTGAGCAGGGAATGCTATAGACCCAGCCTGAACTGTAATCCGAATGTGAGCAGGGGATACTATAGACCCAGCCTGAACTGTAATCCAAGTCCGAGCAGGCGATACGATGGACCCAGTGTAAACTGTAATCCTAGTGCAAGCAGGTGATGCTACAGACCCAGCCTGAACTGTAATCCGAGTGCAAGCAGGGAATACTATAGACCCAATGTAATCTGTAATCCGAGTGCGAGCAGGGGATGCTATAGACACAGTGTAAATTGTAATCCGAGTGCGAACGGTGGATACTATAGACACAATGTAGACAGCAATCCAAGTGCGAGCGGGGGACACTGTAGACCCAGTGGAAACTGTAATCCGAGAGTGAGCAGGGGATACTATAGACCCAGTGTGAACTGTAATACGAGTGCGAGCAGAGGATACTATAGACCCAGCCTGAACTGTAATGGGAGTGTGAGCAGGGGCTACAATAGACCCAGTGTAAATTGTAATCCGAGTGCGAGCAGGGGATACTATAGACCCAGCCTGAACTGTAATCCGAGTGCGAGTAGGGGATACTGTAGACCCAGCCTGAATTGTAATCCGAGTGCGAGCAGGGGATACTATAGACCCAGCCTGAACTGTAATCCGAGTGCGAGCAGGGGATACTACAGACCCAGTGTAAACTCTAATCCAAGTGCGAGCAGGGGATACTATAGACCCAGTGTAAACTGTAATCGGAGTGCAAGCAGGGGAGAGTATAGACCCAGCCTGAACTGTAATCTGAGTCCAAGCTGGGGATATTACAAACCCAGTGTAAACTGTAATCCGAGTGTGAGCAGGGGATACTATAGACCCAATGTAAACTGTAACCCGATTGCGAGCAGGGGATACTATCGACCCAGTGTAAACTATAATCCGAGTGGGAGCAGGTACTACAATAGACCCAATGTAAACTGTAATCCTAGTGCGAGCACG
>NC_057719.1:66838513-66844374 GCF_004010195.1 Chiloscyllium plagiosum
CTTACCCTAGTTCCAAACTTCCAGCTCAGTACTGTCCCCATGACTTGTCCAGATTTGTCCTACCTGCCTATCTCCTTTTCCAGCTATCCACTCCACCCTCTCCTCCTTGACCTATCACCATCACAATCATCCCCTCCCCCATTCACCCATTGTACTCTATGCTACTTTCTCCCCACCCCCACCCTCCTCTAGCTTATCTCTCCAAGCTTCAGGCTCACTGCCTTTATTCCTGATGAAGGGCTTTTGCCCAAAATGTCGATTTCGAAACTCCTTGGATGCTGCCTGAACTGCTGTGCTCTTCCAGCACCACTAATCCAGAAGCGGATACTATAGACCCAGTGTAAACTGTAATCCGAGTGCGAGCAGGGGATACTATAGACCCAGGGTAAACTGTAATCCGAGTGCGAGCAGGGGATACTATAGACCCAGGGTAAACTGTAATCCGAGAGCGAACAGGGGATACTATTGACCTGGTGTAAACTTTAATCCAAGTGCGAGCAGGGGATACTATAGACCCAGCTTGAACTGTAATCGGAGTGCGAGCAGGGGATACTATAGATCCAGTGTAAATTGTAATCCGAGTGTGAGCAGGGGATACTATAGACCCACTGTAAACTGTAATCCGAGTGTGAGCAGGGGCTACAATAGACCCAGTGTAAACTGTAATCTGAGTACGAACAGGGGATACTATAGACCCAGTGTAAACTGTAATCCGAGTGTGAGCAGAGGATACTGTAGCCCCAGTGTAAACTGTAATGCAAGTGTGAGCAGGGGATTCTATAGACCCAGTGTAAACTGTTATCCGAGTGCTAGCAGGGGATACTATAGACCCAATGTAAAACGTAATCAAAGATGGAGCAGGGGATACTATAGACCCAGTGTAAACTGTAATCCCAGTGTGAGTAGAGGATACTGTAGGCCCAGTGTAAACAGTAATCCCAGTGTGAGCAGGGGATAATATAGACCCAAGATTAGAGTGTTGCTGGAAAAGCACAGCAGGTCTAGCAGCATCCAAGGAGCTGGAAAATCACTTCATCAGGAATGAGGTAGTGAGCCTCCAGGGTGGAGAGATAAATGGGAGGGGGTTGGGGCTGGGAAGAAGGTAGCTAAGAGTCCAATAGGTGGACAGAGGTGGGGAAGAAGGTGATAGGTCGGAGAGGAGGGTGGAGCGGATAGGTGGGAAGGGAGATTGGCAGGTAGGACAGGTCATGAGGATGGTGCTGAGCTGGCGGGTTGGAACTGGGGTAAGGTGGGGGGAGGTGAAATGAGGAAACTGGTGAAATCCACATTGATGTCCTGGGGTTGAAGTGTTCCGAGGTGAAAGATAAGACGTTCTTCCTCCAGGCCTCGGTTGGTGAGGGAGTGGCGATGGAAGAGGCCCAGGACCTGCATGTCCTTGGCAGAGTGGGAGGGGGAGTTGAAATGTTCGGTCATGGGGCAGTAGGGTTGATTAGTGCGGGTGTCCCGGAGATGTTCCCTAAAGTGCTTTGCAAGAAGGCGCCCAATCTCCCCAGTGTAAAGGAGACCGCATTGGGAGCAACGGATTCAATAAATGACATTTTTAGATGTGCAGGTGAAACTTTGATGGATGCGGAAGGCTCCTTTGAGGCCTTAGATGGAGTTGAGGGGGGAGGTGTGGGCGCAGGTTTTGCAATTCCTGCGGTGGCAGGGGAAGGTGCCAGGAAGGGAGTGTGGGTTGTTGGGAGGGGTTGTGGACCTGACCAGGTAGTCACGCAGGGAACGGTCTTTGTGGAAAGCAGATAGGGGTTGGGAGGGAAATATATTCAAAGTTTGTGAGAAGATTTGTAGCTCAGGTGCTCGTTGTGGTTCTGTTCGCCGAGCTGGGAATTTGTGTTGCAGACGTTTCGTCCCCTGTCTTGGTGACATCCTCAGTGCTTGGGGCTCGGCGAACAGAACCACAACAGGGAAATATATCCCTGGCGATGGGGTCTGTTTTAGGTGGCAGAAATTTCGGAGGAAGATGTGGATACTATAGACGCAGTGTAAACCATATTCCGAGTGTGAGCAGAAGGTACCTTGGATTCAGTGTAAACTGTAATCCGAGTGTGAGTAGAGGCTACTGTAGACCCAGTGTAAACTATAATCGGAGTGTGAACAGGGGATACTATAGACCCAGTGTAAATTGTAATCCGAGTGTGAGCAGGGGATACTATAGACTCAGTGTAAACTGTAATCCGAGTGTGAGCAGAGGATACTATAGACCAAGTGTAAACTGTAATCAGAGTGCGAGCAGGGGATATTATAGACCCAGTGTAAACTGTAATCCGAGTGTGAGCAGGCAAACCGTTTGCAGATCATCCGGAACCAATACCCGGCCTCGAGTTCCAATGTTGGTGTAAACTCCCGGAATTTCCCAAAATGGAGCACTTCCCACAGTGGAAAATCGCTCACACTCGGTTAGAACATGGCCCACACTCTGTGCTAGCCGGGCACACTGTTTTCAGATCCCCCATTACCAATCTGGCGACGGTACCCGGCCTCAAATTCCTAAAGTTGGTATCACCTCCCGGATTTGCTCCCTTCCCAAAATTGAACAGTTCCCATGATGGAAAGTCGCTCAAACTCAGTCAGAAGACAGCCAGCTCTTGCCCCAGAAGGGCACACCTTTCCAGATCGTCCGGATCGAATCCGATGACACTATCTGTCCGTGAATTCTCAAAGTCGGTATGAATTGACGGATTGGCTCTTGTCCCAAAATGGAGCCTTCCCACCAAGGAAAATTGCTAAAAGGACACAGTCCGCACTCCATCGAAAAAGGGCCCACTACTTGCAGAATCCCTGGACCCAATCTGGGAGAGTTTCCCGGCCTCGAAACCTCAAGTTAATATAAATTCCTGGATTTGCTCCCTTCCCAAAATGGAGCACTTCCCACTGTGGAAAATCGCTCTGACACAGCCGGAAGCCCTCTCCAGAAGGGGGCACCATCTGCCAATATTCTGGACCAAATGCAGGGATGCTAAGCCTCCTGGAAATTTCTCAGTCAGTGTAAGATCCTGGATCCCTTGCTAAAGTAGAAAACTTCCCACTGTGGGAAACTGCTGAAACCCAGACAGAACACAGCTCACACTCTGGACTAGCGGGGCCCACTCTGCAGATATCCCGGACCAAATCCGGTGACGCTACTTGGCCTTGAAATCTCTAAGTTAGTATGAACTCCCAGATTCACTCCCTAGCGAAAAATGACGAATTCCCCCAGTGGAAAATCACTGAAACCCGGTCACAACAAGGCCCACCCTCAGTGCTAGCCGGGCATATCATTTGCAGATCACCTGGACCCAAATAGGCGGCACTACGCAGCCTCGAATTCCCATTATTGGTATGAACTCCCAGATTCGCTCTCTTCCCAAAATGGTGCACTTCCCACAGTGAAACATTGCTCAGACTCGGTCAGAACATGGCCTGCATTCATTCTGAGCAGGGCACACCCTTTTCAGAACCTCCAGACCCAATCCGACGATACTACTCGGCCTTGAAGTCCAATGTCAATATGAACTCCTGGATTTGCACCCTTACCAAAATGGTGCACTTCCCAATGTGGAAAACAGCTGAAACTCAGTCAGAACACAGCCCGCACTCCGCCCGAGGAGGACACACTGTTTGCAGAACCCTGGGACCCATTCCGGTGGCGCAACTTGGTATCGAAATCCCAGAGTAGGTATGAACTCCCAGACTTGCTGCCTTGTGAGAAACTATGATTTCCCATGGTGGAAAATCACTGAAACTCGGTCAGAACACAGTCCTGTACCCGGTGCTAGCCAGGCTTGTCGTTTGCAGATTATTTGCATTGTCAGTGCATTAGTATTCTGACAAGGATCTTTCAGGGTATGACTGTTCTCCAGCTGGAAGATCTGAGAAATTTGAGAGTTTGGAAGATCTGGCCCAATATTTTAATTCCAAAATTGTTGAAAAGAAATCTGATTTCTCCATTCCCTCCATTTCAAGTAAACTAGGCAAAAGTGAGGACTGCAGATGCTGGAAATCAGAGTCTAGATTAGAGTGGCATTGGAAAAGCACAACAGTTCAGGCAGCATCTGAGGAGCAGGGCTGATGAAGGGCTTTTGCCCGAAACATCGATTTTTCCTGCTGCTTGGATACTGCCTGACCTGTGCTTTTCCAGCACCACTCTAATCTAGACTCCCATTTCAAGTAAAGTCAATAATATATTTGTTGACCGACGGTGGTCAGTTCCCAGTCTGCCTTCTAGTTTATAAATTGCAGCAATTAGAAAAACTTTGTGGAGGTGAACACAGATGTAATTTTATTGTGATCAATGTAAGTTCAGTGATTACATTGGTCCTCTTTTCAATTTTCCTAACTACAATACTGTCCCTCAATACTAGTTACCCACAGAGTTGAGATAACCTATTGAACAGACAGGCAATGGTTCAACCTAAGCCATTTTGAATTCAAAACCAAAATCACTGCAACCTCAGTCATAGAGTTCAGTCTGAAGATGGTGTTCGTGTGCATGCTTACTCAGAAACTCTGCTCTGGGGTATTGTTCATTTCTTCTCTGAAGCACATGAGAAAATGGAAATTTTGCTAAACCCTCAGAAAACTAAGGTCCTCTTTCATCCAGGTCCCACAGAAACCAGGCATCACCCACATCCATTAAGATCAATGATGATTCCTGGAAAGTGGTGACAGTTTCCCTAGTCTTGGGAACCTGCTGTCAAATAGGGCAAACATAGACAGTAAAATTCACTATCACCTCAAAACAGCCAGCTTAGCCTTTATTCTACTGAGAAAAAAGCATTTGAGGAGCAGAATCTCAAATCTAAGAATAAGGGCATCATTTACTTGACAGCAGTGATCCCCATTCTTTGCTTCATGTTTTACAGATTGGAAAACCTTCTGCAGGATCAGGAAATATTACCAGTGATGCCTTTGCAAGGTCCTCAATTCTGGTGCCAAGAACAATGATCCAGCAACAGCATCCTTTCTCAAGTCAACATGCCCAACATTAGGGCACTAAACACTTAATACCGGCTGTACTATGCGAAACATGTTGTTCATATGCCTGACACTAAATACATGAAGCCTCTGCTTTACTTGAATTCGGTCATGGAGGAGACTCCCAGAAAAATAGCTTTAGGGATGTCCTGTGGAAGCCAAATTTTCCCTCTTACTGGCGGCACAGTGGCATAGCGGTTGGTACTACTATCTCACAGCATTAAGGACCTAGATTTAATTTCTAGTCTGAAGCAACTATCTGAAGTTTGCATGTTCTCCCTGTTTCAGCATGGGATTCTACCAGGCACTCTGGTTTCCTCCAGATCAAAGATATGCAAGTTAGATGTATTGGCCATTCTAAATTGTTCTGTAGTGTCTAGGGATGTGCAGGCAAAGTAATTTAGCCACAGTCAATGTTGGGTTACGTGGATAAGGTGTGGGAATGGCTTTGCCGGGGATGATCTTTGCAGGGTTGGTGCAGACTCAATAGGCCAAATGGCCTCTATCAGCATTGTAGGGATTCTCTGATTGATGGGAGACCCTAACTTGTGATTACACGGGAACTGAAATAACATTGAGTCATAGAGATGTACAGCATGGAAACAGACCCTTCGGTTCAACCCGTCCATGCCGACTAGACATCCCAACCCAATCTAATCCCACCTGCCAGCACCCGCCCCATATCCATCCAAACCCTTCCTTTTCATATACCCATCCAAATGCCTCTTAAAAGTTGCAATTGTACCAGCAACATCCACTGGCAGCTCATTCCATACACATACCACCCTCTGCATGAAAAAGTTGCCCCTTAGCTCTCTTTTATATCTTTCCCCTCTCACCCTAAACCTATGCCCTCTAGTTCTGGACTCCCAACCCCAGGGAAAAGA
>NC_057719.1:66846853-66880721 GCF_004010195.1 Chiloscyllium plagiosum
TTCTCAGTTCCATTCAAATAACTTCCCTGGATGTATTTCCAGGAATATCCTCCCTCAGCACAGCTGTAATGCTATCCCTTATCAAAAATGCCACTCCCCCTCCTCTCTTGCCTCCCTTTCTATCCTTCCTGTAGCATTTGTATCCTGGAACATTAAGCTGCCAATCCTGCCCATCCCTGAGCCATGTTTCCGTAATTGCTACAATATCCCAGTCTCATGTTCCTAACCATCTGCCTTCCTTTTTAGGCCCTTGCATTGAAATAAATGCAGTTTAATTTATTAGTCCTACCTTGTCCCAGCCTGCCCTGACTGTTTGATTCACTTCTGTTCTCAGCTGTACCCGCCTCAGATCGATCTCTTTCCTCACTGTCTCCCTGGGTCCCCCCCGGCCCCCACCTTACTAGTTTAAATCCTCCCAAGCAGTTCTAGCAAATTTCCCTGCCAGTATATTAGTCCGTCCTTCTTGTACAGGTCACTTCTACCCCAATGATCCAAAAATGTGAATCCTTCTCCCATACACCAGCGCATTCATGTTGACAGACTTTGTAGGGATCATGCAAAGACAAAGGTGAAACATTGAAACACACAACTTTTCAAGCACAGTCTCTATCAAATATACCAATCATAGATTGATCTCTGTCATCTCCATGGAAGTAAGTCTTCTTCAACTGTGAAGGGTATTTCAATCAAATACTCAGTTAAAAGCTTGTGAAATGATACTGGAAATTTGAGCATACTATTTTCAGAACAGTATTTTACCATCAAGCATTGTCTTTCTGTTTATTCCCCTACTCTTTTGCAGAAGAATGATTGTGCCTAAATTTGGAAGGTGGTGATTTCCACCTATTGTAGACACAAGATAACCACACAGTTTTTTAACTGCTTGACAATTATCGCAAATGCTTAGCTTATAGCCTGCAGCAAGCTATCGCCACATGATGTAAATAAGAATCAATACCAAGTTATTAGAGATGTGAATTTGCTGTTGCAATGACTATTTTAGAATGAGTTCAAATTGCCTGAATTGACATTCATTTTTTCCCTTGACTTGGCTGTTATCCCTTCCCAAAAGGATTATCAAAATTGTCTGAAAAAAAGCTTTAAATATATAGCAGTAATACGAAACAAAAGCAAAGTCTAAATGTATCTCTTTTGTTCATTTAGCACTTAGCATACTGTATCTGTTATATATTAAATATGCTGATTCATTCAACATTCATTCCAAAATGTATTGGAAACACTTATGTCAGGCTCCATTTATTGGCTAAATATATTCTAAAATGTCAGACTTTGGAAGAAACACTAGTTACATCTGTAGATAGCATGTTATTGGTATTTGCAATGTTAAAATATTTACCATGTTGCATAACACATCAGTAGTAGTTTATGTTGCCTGAAAGTCAGCATGTAATTGCACTAAAAAGACACTGAGTGGCAATGCACGAATCATGAATCCTGTAATAAATTCATAAATTTATGTCAGTGCAGCAGTGTTTGGATGGAAGTTACAAATTGGATCCACTGAAAGAAAGTACGAAGATATCTGTGTAAATTGGTCTTTACTGCTGCTTGAAAGTGAAATGAAGTACAGTTTAACTTGTCTACTGTCCTACTGTCCATTTGTTTTCTGCTTAAATGTCAGCTTCCTCTAACTATGATGGTAAATTTACTTGAGCTCCAAATTGCATTCTAATATGAAACATTTGGAACTTTCTCTTCTCATTTGGTTTTCCCTCATAAGACTTCAATTTAAAAGAAAGTCTTTTCCATTCTCCAATGTATTTTTAAACTTTGTCAATTTTTAATACGGGTACTGAAATTTCACTGAAATGGGCTGTCATTTGCTCGTCAACTCTGACTCCTGTATCAGGCCTTTTCTGATTTCAGATGTCTAGATCCTTTCCAATGAAAGGACACAACCTGAAATATTAACTGTTTCTCTATTCGCAAATCACTGCTAGTTTCATGGTTATTTTTACGTGAATTCTGATAGAGATACTAAAACCGGAATTTCTAGAAGCTGCAAAATTACCAAAATTGTTCATTTTTAATCAAGTGATATAATCATTGATTCAGCACTTTGATCTCAACAAATGCAGTGAAAAAATGTTCATAGTCTAAATTATGTACAGAGATGATTAGATTTCTGGAACATGCTGTTTTATCTGCTGCAGTCTGACAATGAATTGACTGGGTTGAGCAAGTTATACATTAAAATTAACCAAACGTGGCCCAATTTCTGTCAATAGTTTAACCAGGAATTCTGTGCAATAAATGCATGAATGGATAAAGTCTGGAACAGAATTACTGTATACTTAAATCTGTAAATAAGGATGCATAATTCTTTACCTCCCATTGAAGAGAAACAAAAATAAGTTGCACATAGGCTTTTAGAAGATTAATAGTTTATTGTTATTTTACATTGTTAGTCCATTTTTCTCATTATAGAGCATCAGAGTATTGTTTTGTATTATCTAGAATTCTGCTGTGCTTAAAAGGTACTGCTACTAAAATTGGTTATGATTTTGAGTCTTCTTTGCTATCAAACAAAAGAAGATAACTGTGGGAACATAGGACAATGGAACATAGAAACAGGAATAGGCCATTCGGCCACTTGAGCCTGTTCCACAATGAGATCATAGCTGATCTGTGGCCTCACTCAATATTGGCTTATTTGGCTTATATGCCTTAATACCTTTGCTGAACAAAAAAATTATGTATCTTTGATTTAAAATCAGCAACTGATCCAGCATTGACTGCCATTTGTGAAAGAGAATTCCAAACATATACCACCCTTTGTATGTAGAAGTGCTTCCTGATTTATCTCCGAGACAGTCTAGTCCTATTCCTCAGACTATACCCCCTAGTTCTAGAATTCTGAACTAATGGAAATAGTTTACCTTTATCTGCCCTGTCTTTTCCTGTTAATATCTTGAAGACTTATTGAGTCATAGAGATGTACAGCATGGAAACAGACCCTTCAGTCCAACCTGTCCATGCCGACCAGATATCCCAACCCAATCTAGTCCCACCTGCCAGCACCCGGCTCATATCCTTCCAAACCCTTCCTATTCATATACCCATCCAACTTTGACCAGATCACTTCTTAACTTCCCAAATTTTTAAGAAAACAGGCTTAATTTGTTGAATCTCTTCATAACTTACAGGTATCATTCTTGTAAATCTACGTTGTCGTCCTTCCAAGGCCAGTATATCCTTCCTAAGGTGTGGTGCCCAGATCTACTCTCAGTAGTCCAAGTGGAGTCTAACCAGGATTTTGTATAACTATAGCATAACTTCTGCATCCTTGTGCTCCAGTTCTCTAGGTATAAAGGTCAGCATTCCATTAGCTTTCTTGAGTATTTTCTCTATCTGTTTGTAACATTTTAAAGATCTATGCACCTGAACCCTCCCAAGTCTCTTTGGACATGCACTATATTAAACTTAATACCATCTAGAAAATACCCTCTTCTGTCTTCTTTAGGCACAAAATGGTTAAGCTCACATTTGCTTACACTGAAGTCCATCTGCCATAGTTTTGCACATTCATAGTCTATCAATATCCATTGTAATTGTATGCTATCATCTACAATGCCGGAAAACTTTGTGCTATCAGCAAATTTGGATATATGATTTTCTGTGATGTTATCCAAGTTGTTAATAAATAATGTGAATAATTGAGGGTAAAGTGCAGATCCTTATAGAACACCACTACTCTCACACTGGCAATTTAAATACTTAGCCATTATCCCTATTTTCTGTCAACTTCCATTCAGCCAATTTCCCAGCCATGTTAGTAATCTTTCATCAATTCTGTGGACGTTTGCCTTAGTCAACAGTCTTTCATGTGGGACTTTATTAAGTGTCTCCTGAAAGTCCATATAAACAATATCCATAGATATTCCCCTGTCCACTACCTGAGTTAAGTCTTGAAAAAGTTAAGCAGGATTCGTTAATCAACAGACGTTAGACTAATTGGACTGTAATTCCTTGGATTTCCTCTTTTGCCCTTTTTAAAAACCGAGTGTCATGGGCAATTTTCCAAGAACTCTGAAAGATTATAATTAGGGTGGTCATAATGTAGATAACTGAGAGGTCTTGCATTTTGTAGAGTCAAATCATGGTGAATGGTCGGGCCTTAAGAAGTGTAGTGAAGCAGAGGGACCTTGGAGTTCAGGTGCATGGTTTTCTGAAAGTGGAATCACAGGTAGAAGGGACAATGAAGAAAGCTTTTGGCATACTGGCCATTGTTAGTCAGGGCATTAAGTATAGAATTGGGAAGTTATATTGCATTTGTACAGGATATTGGTGAGGCCATACTTGGAATATTGTGTTTTTTGGTCACCTTGCTGTAGGAAGAATCTTATTAAAAAGTGAAAGAGTGCAGTAGAAATTTACAAGGATGTTGCCAGGACTCCAGACCTATTGGGAGAGGTTGGACAAGCTAGGACTTTTTTCTTTAGAGCATAGGAGACTGAGAGGGGATCTTATTGAAGATTATGAGAGACATGAATAGGGTGAATGCACTCGGTCTTTTTCCCAGGCTTGGGGAATCAAGGCATAGAGGGCAGCAGTTTGAGGTTAGAGGGGAAAGAATAAAAGGGAACTTGAGGGGCAAGTTTTTACACAGAGGGTGGTATGCATATGGAATGAGTTGCCAGCAGAAGTGATTGAGGCGGGTACAGTAGCAATATTTAAAAGGCATTTGGACAAATATATGGATGGGAAAGATTTAAAAAGATATGGGCCAAGTACAGGGAAATGGGGTTAGCGTGGATGGACATTTTGGCCGCATTAACATTTGGGCCGAAGGGCCTGTCTCCATGCTATAGGACTTTGTGACTAATGTGCTCCCCTACTGTCTTTAACACCCTCAGATGAAAATTGTCAGGTCCTGAGTTTTGTCAGTCTTTGGTTCCATTAATTTCCTCATTACCGATGTTTTACTTACATTAACTTTATTCAGCCCCTGTTCCCAACCTACTATTAATTTCCTCAGGACTTCAACAATCTAACCTCTTGCTATAAATACTGTGGCAAAGTAATTCTGCAACATTTCCCCAAAGTCTTTAAAAATATCCCCACTCTCAGTTTTTAGTGGGCCATTATTTCTCCTGATCCATTTTCCCTTTAGATTAGATTAGATTAGATTAGATTAGATTAGATTAAATTCTCTACAGTGTGGAAACAGGCCCTTCGGCCCAACAAATCCACACCGCCCCTCCAAAGAGAAGCCCACCCAGACCCATTTCCCTACCCTATATTTACCCCTGACTAATGCACCTAACCTGCACATCTTTGGATTGTGGGAGGAAACTGGAGCATCCAAAAGAAATCCACTCAGACACAGGGAAAATGTGCAAACTCCACACAGACAGGTGGAAATATAACTATAATATTTCTTCTTATTGATTTTGATATCCCTGGCAAATTTCCTTTGATATTCCCTTTCAGTGGTTCTTATAAGCTGCTTTGTGACCCTTTGCTTGTGTTTATATCAACTACACGGTATCAACATCGACTTCACTAGTTTCCAAATTTCCCCTCCCCCCACCCCATCCCAGATTCAACCCTCCAACTTGGCACTGCCTTGTTGATCTGTCCTACCTGTCCATCTTCCTTCCCACCTATCTGCTTCACCCTTCCCACCAATCTCACAATTACCTATCACCCGCATTCACCTATCGTCTTCCCGCCTATCTTACCCCAGCCCCACCCCTCTATTTATCTCTCATCCCCTTTCCCCTTCCACATTCCTGAATTATGCCTGAAACGTTGACTCTCCTGCTCCTCAGATGCTGCCTGACCTGCTGTGCTTTTCCAGCGCCACTGTTTTCAACTCTTGTCTCTCCAGCATCTGGAGTATTCACTTTTTCATTTGTATCTTTCCTATTCAGCAGCATCTTTCCTATTCAGCTGTTTGCATTTTTGTAAACTCTTTCTTTTCATTTTATGCTGTCTCTTATCTTTTTAGTTGTCCATGGTTGTTTTTTCTGTAAAGTGGAGCCTTTCTACCCGGGGTATAAACTGATTTTGTGTTGTGTTAAATGATTGTTTAACCAAACTGTATTGTTCTTGAGTTGTTTTATCCATTAACCTATTTTCCCACTCAAATCTAAAACTCTGGTGGCTGATTCATGCTTTTCACTTTCAAATGCTACCTTAAACTTGATCATGTTATAACCACTTTTGAAATATGTTCACACAAATTAGGTTACTAATTAAATCCGGCTCATTACTCATTACAAAATCCAATATTGCTTGTCCCTGTGTTGCATTCAGGGAATATTTATGTAGGAAACTATCCTGGACACATTCCAGAAATTCACTACCTTTCTGACAGGTGCTTATCTGCTCTCCCAGTATGTGTTAAAGTTAAAATCCAGCACTAATACTCCACAGGATTTGCTATACACTTGCCTAATTTCTGCATTTGCACAACCCAACACTTCAGAGCTGCTACCAGGGTATCTGTACACACCTTTAGATCCTTTACTGTTCCTCAGTTCCTCTCATTAGGAGACAGTAAGGACTGCAGATGTAAGAAGTTGAAGGTTCATGGAGCATCTGCGCTTTGCATGCATTAACCAATCCAACCTTCCAGCTGCCATCCACTTTAATTCACCCTCCCACTCCCTTGGTTACATGTCTATCTTTGGCTTCCTCCAATGTCACAGTGAGGCTAAATGGAAACTGAAGGAACAGCACCTTATACTTTGCCTGGGAAGCTCACAGTCCAATGGCCTCAACAACAACTTCACCGGCTTCAAAATCTGTCCTCCCCCAGCCTTATCTGATGTCTAGCACCATCCTTCCTCCTTGCCTCCCTGACCTGTCCTAATGTGTCCATCTTTCTACTCCCTATCCACCATCCTTCCCACTGACCCCCTACCTGCATGCACCTATCACCATCCCACCCACACTTCTCTGAGCCCCACGCCCCTCCCTCTATGGACCTCTGGCTCCCTCCCCTTCCCCAGTCCTGATGAAAGGTTTTGGCTCCTCAGATGCTGTCTGACTTCCTGTGGTCTTCCAGCTGCATTCATACATCCTCCACTGAATACCTTCCAGTTATTATATCCTCCCTCACTATTGAACTGATTTTGTTTCTAATCAGTAAGGCTACTCCACCTCGTCTGCTATTTTCCCCCTCAGTCCTGTAAATCTTACGATCTTATAATGATTGGAGGTAATAGTTATTGAACGCCAGTGTGAAATTTATGTTTTTTTAAAATATTTTACACTGATAATACCCACCATACATATTACGTGTGGCAAATACAGAATCAACAAAATACGTTTCTGCATAAATGTAGGAAAAGCACATGAAAGCATCGGAAATACACAGCAACTGCAGGCTGATAGTTGCTCTTTCACTGACTTACTTAAAACACACCCTGCTGTATAAACCTTCCATTGCACCTGTGGTAAATGGTAGAGACCACCAATCTATTCTAGTTTCCTGCAAAAAAAAATGCATTTTACAACTGCTGTATTTTAAAGTGAGATTAGAATTGATCATTTTTGGGTTTTGAGATGACTTTTTTTGACAATGTAATATATGTGTGTGAGAGAGAAATGACACATTACCCAATACAGCTGATGTTCACTATTAGTATTGACAGTGCAAATATTTTTCATAATAAAGATCTTAATGTCTCACGGTGGAACAATTATGTGCTGATCTGTTCAACAAGATGTTATGTTGCACAGCTAAAGGTTTTGGTAACATCCTCAATCAGAATGCGACATGAACTGTAGGGAAAGCAACTGTTTTAAGGTTATGGAGGTTCAAGACTAGATCTAGTTTAACTGCAGTTGGAGTAGGAAAGTCAAAGTGAGGATCTTTACAGTTTCATTGGCCTATCATTTACAGGTTTTAAACCACTAAAAAGTGCATGACCTGACCACATTCTGAGCACCTGACAACTTTTCTTCTGTAAGTATTTAGAGTTAGTAGAAAGAACATTGAAACACTGAATGGAAAAATGGTAAGAAACTTAAAACTTGTTAAAACTTAATTTTGATTTCTTGGTAAGTTCTTTTTAAATTTGCTTTGAAAATTATTGTCAGCTTCATTCCTGTTACTATGACGAAAGTTTTCTGTTAGCTAACTTTAAAATAATGTTGTAAACATATTCTGTGGTTGTCAGTGCAAGTTTAAGGATGCACATGTTAAACAAAAGAAATAAACTAAAAGCATTGCTATACGTTTTCTGTGATAAAATACATACCAATAGCTCAATGCTATATTGAGGGAAATATTTTGATTCTTCAGGCTTCTGTGAACTAAAATGTAATGTCAAGCTGTTTTTATAAATAAATATGTAGAAAAATTAATTAAAATAGTGAAATAGTTTTCTTTTAATACAAGTTGTTTGTTTACTGCAAAAGTATAACATTAATAATTTATAGCATCTAAATTATGTGTTGTGTTGGAATCCTGTAAATATAATTAGGTATTCTAATTGGAAAAACACGATAGATGCAAGTTAGAATTTTAAAACATATCAATATATCCAAGGGGAGTTTTGTGAATGTTCGAGGTTTGGTTTGGCTGTATTTTTGAATGGAGTAACTGAAATAAAGATGCAAGGTTATTTGTTTAGTGTAGGCCAGGTAGGCCTATTCCCCTTAGTGGCGCAATACCATGCGTAGAAATATAGATAGGAATAGAAATCAGATCAATATTTTATCCTTAAATGAAACATTAATAATTTATAGCATATAAATTATGTGCTTCGAGTGGCTCAATACCGTGCATAGAAATATATAAGAATATAAAGCAAATCCTGTCTTCATCATACAATCATAAAAGGATGAATAATATGTGAACATACAGAACAAAATTAAACTTTTGTTCCTCAAATCTATTGTGCCTTTCAATTCAATCCTTATCAATCTGCGCAAAATCTACACTTAACTAGCATTGCTACATATCTGTGGAATAGCAGCGTGTAAGAAGAATTGATTTCACCTTACGACAAGTTGACTATTGCAAGTGCACCCTGCCAGTTTTGCATTGCTAAGGTAGTACTAATGTCAGCAAGCTTAGTATGTTGTGCACTGGAAAGTAAGCATGCCCTGGCTGTAAACAAAAAAAAACAGATTTAACCATTTAATAAGATAAAATCTCAAGGGATTTTAGCATTTCATAAGGTTTTAAATAGTTTCTGCATTAAGCCAAAAGAACTATGTTATTCATCTTTTGAATCTGTCAAAGAAAACAACTCAACATCTTATTATTATGATATTAATTGTGCTAGTCCAGGACAATGGTGGAGTTCAGCATTAGCATTAAACAGTCTGAAATGTCTTTTTTTTTTGAAAATTGGAGAGACTTAATAACTAAGAAATATTTAAAAGAGGTGATGGCATGCCTCATGAAACAGAACTGTGAACTGTGAGAAGGAAAATGGCAGATGTCAAGAGAATATAGATAAATTGGTGGAATGAGTGGGTAAAGTTTGTAGATGTAACTTAATGCAGAAATTGGAAAGTGATACATTTTGACAGGAAGAAGGAAAAGCAATGACATGATCTGAAGGGAGAGCTGGAACAGAGAGACTTGAGGGTGTACGTGCACAAATCATTGAAGCTGGCAATGCAAGTTGAGAAAGAATTTAAATAGGCAGATGAGATTATGGAATTTATAAAGGAACAGAATACAAAAGTAAGAAAGTTATGTTAAAGTACTGGCTTGGTCCCAACTAGAGTATTGTGTTCAATTCGGGGCACTGCTGTTTCGGAAAGATTGCTTTAAAAAGACTGCAGAAAATATTTATGAGAATAATTATAGGGATGAGGACAGATTTTACGTGGACAGATTGGACAAGCAGGAATTGTTTTATCAGTAAAGAGAAGGTTGAGAAGAGATTTGATAGTGGTATTCAAAACCATGAAGGATAGAGAAAAATTGTTCCCATTGGCAGAAGGGTTGAAAACACACCAATGTAAGTCACACTTTTCCAGATTAATTTCCATTTACCATTGCTCTACTTGTCTGATCAGCCTATCTATATTGTCCTGTAATTAAAAGTCATCCTCCTCACAATTTACCACACCGCCAATTTTCATGTAACCTGTGAACTGACTGATAAAATCTTCTATAATCATGTCTGGGTCATTAATGTATACAACAAACAGCAAGAAATCTAGCAACGGACCCAATGGTATGCCACTGGACACAGGCTACAATCACAAAAACTGCATCACTCTCTTCCTCCTGCCACAACGCTAATTTTGATAACAATTTGCAAAATTACCATTTATTTCATGGGTTCTTACCTTCTTTACTAGTCTTCCATGTGAGGCTTTGTCAAAAACCCTTGCTAAAGTCCATGTAGATTACATTCACTGGATTGTCCTCATTCATGCATATAGTCACCTCCTTAAAGATATCAATGAAACATGATCTCCTGACAAAACCATCCAGACTATTCTTGATTAATACTTGCCTCTCCAAATGAAGATTAATTCTATCCTCAGGGTTTTATCTAATAGTTTCCCTACCATACATGCTAAACTCTCTGGCCTATAGTACCCTGTCTTATCCTGACCACCTGTCTTGAATAATGGTACCACATTAGCTGACCTCCAATTCTCTGGCACCTCTCCCGTGTCCAGAGAGGATGTGAAAATTAATGTCAGGGTCGCTGTAATTTCCTCTCTTGCCTCCCATAGTAGCTTGGGATACATCTTATCTGGGCAAGGGCACTTATCCAAGTTTAAGCCTACTAAAGCTTTTAATATGTCCCCTCTCTCAATTGTAATTTTTGAAGGTGTATCATAGTGTTCTTCCCTTTTTTCTGTACTTACATCATTCTTCTCTGTTGTAAATACTGATGTAAAGTACACAGTAAGCAGTGTGTACTATCTATAAGATGCACTGCCCAAAGTTCACCAAAGACCCTTAGACAGACTCTTACAAACCCACAACCATTATCATGTCTTGAAGGACAAGGGTAAGGGGTACATGGGAACACCACCACCACCTGAACATTTCCCTCCAAGCCATTCACCATCTGATTTGAAAACATATTGCTCCTTCAGGGTTGTTTGGTCAAAATCCTGGAATTCCCTCCCTAACAGCATTGTGGGTCTAACTGTGCATGGATTGCAAAGATTCAGAAACCAGCTCACCACCACCTTTTAAGGGGGAAACAGGGACGGACAATAAATGCAGACTAAGCCAGCAATGCCCATGTTCCATGAGTGAATAAAAAAATGATCCATTTGTTAAAGGGGAGATGATGGCCTAGTGGTATTATCCAGCGACCCAGATAACTAACCCAGATTTAAATTTCACCTTAGCAGATGGTGGAATTTGAATGTGATTAAAAATCTGGAATTAAGAGTCTAATGATGACCGTGAGTCCATTGCCAATTGTTGGGAAAACCCATCTAGTTCACTAATGTTCTTTAAGGAAGGAAACTGCCATCCTTACCTGGTCTGGCCTACATGTGACCCCAAACCCACAGCAATATGATTGACTCTAACTGACCCCTGAGCAATTAGGGATGAGCAATAAGTGCTGGCCTAGTTGGCGATGTCTTCATCCCATGAATTAATATTTTTTTTTATAAAAGCTCTTGGCTCTTGTGTTCAAAGACTCAACTAATAAAATCAAATATCCATATGCCTCCTTAGCCACTTGTCCTGTTGCTTTCAAGGATCTATGGACATGTAAATCATGGTCCCTCTGATTCTCTGCACTTTCTATCGTTTATTGTGTATCTCCATGCCTGCCAAAATGCATCACCTCACACATTTCCAGATTAAATTCAATTTGCCATTGTGCTATCCATCTGACCAGCTTATCAATATTGTCTTGTAATCTAAGGTTTTCTTCTTCACTATTTACCGCTTCACCAATTTTCATGTCATCTGTGAACTTACTGATCATACCTCCTACACGCTTGTCTAGATATAATTAATGTAAATAACAAACAGCAAGGGACTCAGCATTGAATCTGATTGCATTGGACAAATGCTTCCAATCACGAAAATACCTTTCAGCCATCACCCTCTGCCTCCTGCTACTAAACTAATTCTGGACCCAATTTATAAAATTGCCATGGATCCCATTCTTCACTGGTCTTTTATGCAAGACTACATCAAAAAACGTTACTAAAGTCCATGGAGATTACATTCACAGACCTTCCCTCATCAGTACATCCAGTCTCCTCCTCAAAAATCTCAATGAGACATGATGTCCCCTGACAAACCCATGCTGACTATCCTTGATTACTACATGCCTCCCAAAGGGAGATTAATTCTATCTCTTAGAAGTTTTTACAGTAGTTTCCCATCCACTGATTTTAAACTCCTTTGTCTATGGTACCCTGATTTATTTCAACCACCCTTCTTGAATACTAGTATGACATTAAAGATCCTCCATTCTGCTGACACCAGTCCCATTTCCAGAGAGGATTTGAAAATTTATGTCAAAGTCCCTGCAATCTCCTCCTTTGCTTCCCACAGTGGCCTCTGTTTCATCTCAACTGTGCAAAGGGACTTATCCAATTTTAAGTCAAGGTTAGAGTGATGCTGGAAAAGCACAGCAGGTCAGGCAGCATTCGAGCAGCAGGAAAATCAACATTTTGGGCAAAAGTCTTTCAGCAGGAGTGAGTTTATGTCCTCTTCCTCTGTCAAATTAATTTAAACTTTTTGTCAGTCTTTGCAGATTCTAACAGGGTTCCTTTTGTGTTTAGCTACTGCTCCAGCTGAGCTTAATCTCAGCCTCATCCCTCAGGTTCCACTGTTGCTGTTATCCCCAGGATTACTCTGCTTTGCCATCTCTGATAAGCTTCCCTTTGAGTCAGTGTAGACTACAGTCTAGAAAAAAATTTTTTTTTGCAAAATTGTACTTTATACATGAATTATCCATAAGTGCATTACAATAAATTCAAGTTGGATTACAGAAAATACAATAAAAAAGCACTTTTCTCAATTGAACACTTTACACAACCCAAATGGAAAATTGAAACACTTACTAAGTATGACCAGAAACTATATGCATTCCAATACAAGCTATGAGGGGTTATATAAGTTAACAGTTCCTTGGCACAATATGGCAGAAAGACCTTAGATAGTGATCTTTCCTCTCTATGACCTTGGCAGTGGCTGTCCCATTCTTTTCTGTGTCCTTCAGCACATAGTCTTGGACCTTGGAATGTGTAAGTCTGCAACACTTGATTGAGGATAACTCTGCATTGAAAAAACAACAAATTTCAGGGAGTCCATAGGGTGCTTTTCACTGATTTGATGATCCTCTGGACACATTTTGGTGTGCTTTCCAGGGAAAAGCAAAAATGGTACAGAGTACTGTGTCACAGAGCACTTCAGGAAGAATTTTGACAAGAACTACTGCATCTCTCTCCAGAATTTCTTTACAAAGGTACATTCAGATGGATATGTATAATGGTCTCTTAGTTATGGCTCAGGTCCCCCTCAGGTCGGCTCTCTTAATCTGCCTCACAGTGATGCTTGCAGAAAACCACCTCCAATTTCAAACATTGCAGCTTTGTTTAAGTTACTTTTTTGAAAACAAATTAGTAATTTCTTGTATACACACATGGTGATCAGTGTGCAGATGCAATTCACAGTATTGACTTCCAGTTTAGGAAGTTACTGTTATGCACAGACCTTGGAAGTCTATGCAGAAGAAAAGATAATTATGGGAACAGGTCTAGGCAAAACCTACTGAACCTGACATAGTCTGAGACCTTCAAATAATTCTTTTAATTAGATTGGTGATAGAGTCATAGAGTCATTGAGATGTATAGCACGGAAACACCCTTCGGTCCAACTCATCTATGTCGACCAGATATCCCAACCCAATCTAATCCCACCAGCCAGCACCCACCCTATATCCCTCCAAACCCTTCCTATTCATATACCCATCCAGATACCTTTTAAATGTTGCAATTGTACTAGCCTCCACTACTTTCTCTGGCAGCTCATTCCATACACGTACCATGTTCTGTGTGAAAAAGTTGCCCTTTAGGTATCTTTTATATCTTTCCCCTCTCACCCTAAACCTATGCCCTCTAGTTCTGAACTCCCCCATCCCAGGGAAGAAACTTTGTCTATTTATTGTATTCATGCTCTTCGTAATTTTATAAATCTCTGTAAGGTCACCCGTCAGCCTCCAACGCTCCAGGGAAAACAGCCCCAGCCTATTCAACTTCTCCCTATAGCTCAATTCCTCCAACCCTGGCAACATCCTTATAAAGTTATTCTGAACCGTTGCAAGTTTCACAACATCCTCTCTATAGGAAGGAAACTAGAATTGCATTCAATATTTCAAAAATGGCCTAACCAATGTCCTGGACAGCTGCAACATGACCTCCCAACTCCTGTACTCAAAACTCCGATCAATAAAGGAAAGCATGTCAAACGCCTTCTTCACTATCTACCTGCGACTCCACTTTCAAGGAGCTATGAAACTGCACTCCAAGGATTTTTTGTTCAGCAAACTCCCTAGGTCCTTACCATTAAATGTATAAATCCTACTAAGATTTGCTTTCCCAAAATGCGGCATCTCACATTTATCTAAGTTAAACTCCATCTGCCACACCTTAGCCCATTGGCCCATCTGATCAAGATCCCATTGTACATTGAGGTAACCTTCTTCACTGTCCACTACACCTCTAATTTTGGTGTCATCTGCAAACTTACTAACTATACCTTTTCTGCTCATATCTAACTCATTTATATAAATGACGAAAAGTAATGGAACCAGCACCAATCCTTGTGGCACTCCAGTGGTCACAGGCCTCCAGTCTGAAAAGCAATCCTCCACAACCACCCTCTGTCTTCTACCTTTGAGCCAGTTCTTTATCCAAATGGCTAGTTCTCCCTGTATTCCATGAGATCTAACCTTGCTAACCAGTCTCCCATGGGGAACCTTGTCAAACGCCTTTCTGAAGTCCATATAGATCACATACACCGCTCTGCCCTCATCAATCCTCTTTGTTACGTCTTCAAAAAATTCAATTAAATTTGTGAGACATGACTTCCCACACTCAAAGCCATGCTGATTATCCCTAATCAATCCTTGTCTTTCCAAATACATATGCATCCTGTCCCTAAGGATTCCCTTCAACATCTTGCCCACCACCAACGTCAGGCTCACTGGTCTATAGTTCCCTGGCTTGTCCTCACCACCCTTCTTAAACAGTGGCACCATATTAGCCAACCTCCAGTCTTCCGGCACCTCACCTGTGACTATTGATGATGCAACTATCTCAGCAATATGCTACCGTTCCTCTAAATTCTCCAGTCATTGTGTGGACCTTTGAAGTCCAAGAGCTGGAGAAACTGTAAGTGAACACATCAACACTTCAATTGGCCTGCATGGACCCTCAGAGCAGCAACACAGTCAAGTAGCTTAGAGGGAACCTTGATGATATTGTCGATTAAAGAAGGTCTCAGACTTCGAAGGTCCATGCAATGACTGGAGAATTTAGAGGGAATGTAGCATATCATCAATCTAATCAAATGTAATATTTCTTAAGACCAGTAGAGCAGTGGGACTAACAATGAAAACAGTATGGCCCTCCAACCTCAGTCATAACAATTCATTATATTGCGCAGTAAAATAAGCTTTTAATTTTAGAACTTAGCACATCAAGAGGCTGATTTGTCTAATACATCATGAGATTTCCCCTGTACTGGTAGGTCAAAAAAGATCTCAATATTGTTCATTAAATTAAGCACATTGATTCTAGGAGTTTATTTTGATCTCAGTCCACTAAAGACATTTACATATAAACAAAATCATACTTACATATCTGTTTTGTACAGAATAATACATTTCATAGAATTATACAGTACAGAAGGGGCCCTTTGACCTATCAACTCTATACCAGCAAAAACTCACAACTGTCTACACTAGTCCCACTTTCCCTGAACGAGGCCATTAACTTTGAATATTATGTCACTTCAACTGCTCTTCCAGGTTCATTTTAAAGGTTGTGAGATTTCCTGTCTCAACTACCTTCCCATACAGTAAAATTTGAGTCTATTGTGATCTTCTTATGTAGCGGGCACTTTGGATTTGTGACACGTTACATTTAACTAACTTATGTTCAATTTGAAATGTACATTTTTTGTATTTCTATTAGCATTGTTCATTTCAGATTATAGGATACAATGTCAGTTTCTGATATATTTCACTGAAACCTGATATAACCAAACAGAATAAAAGTTTGCCTTTCTGTGGCACTTTTCACAACCACCACATTTTACAGCCAATTAAGCAGCTGAAGTGTGGTCACTGTTGTAATATATTAAATATAGTAGCCAATCTGCAAATAGTAAAATCCCATAAAGAGTAATACGATAATGATCAGATATTCAGGTCTGGATGTTGCTTGAGGTATAACTGTTAGCCAAGCTATCAGGAAACTTTCCCCTAGTCTTCTTCAGAATAGTGCTGTGAGATTTTATGTACTCATCCAAATATGAAGATAAGGTCTTTGTTCAAGGTTCCATCCAAATAGCAGCATTTTCTCCTAATGAGTACTGCTGAAGAGTTCCCTTAGTACTGCATTAATCAAGTCAGCCTTAATCTTTGTGCTGAAGACATTGAGCATAGCAACTCAAAATGTACAGTATGATCAGCCACAGCTGACATGAAACTCAGAAATAGTGACATATATGTCTATAATTTTGTTTTCAATCCTGGGCAGCTTGTGCAGTCCAAACTGTGATGCTTTTGCACTATGAACATATTTGAAGTATAATGCATGCTCTGAACAAGATTTTAATATATTCAATGTATAGATAATTACCATAAAAATGAGCTTGTATTGGAGAGTAGCATTCCTTCTTTATACTGTATAGAAACTAGACATAAATTCTAACAATTCTCATCTGCTCATGTAACTTGGTAATTTTAAGTTTCTTTACCAAATAAATGCCAAGATTATTAAAGTATCAAGCACACTGGCAGCTATTGGCACTAAAATAGAATGAATTGTCCACAATAAAACATCAGGATGGCAGCAATCTATTTTTAGTATTTAGAATTATAAATCATCTGAGCCTTGTACTCCAAGTCAGTGTTCCCCCCCGTATTAACTTCTCACTTTCAAAGATATACCATTTTTTGGAATGTACTAAGTAGAGAGTACTGTGTACTCTGAAACACTTCAGTACGTAACACTAGTACCAAATTTCTTTAAGGTATCTGCACTCTAATTCAGCAATCTTGTGCATTCTTAATTATAATTGCCCCATCATTGATGATTGTGCCTTCAGTTACCAGTTCCTGAACTCTCACTTTCCTTCTTTACACATTTCATAAGTCTACCTCTTTGATCTAAGTTTTGGTAATCTGACTTTTTATCTCTTTACTGAAAACAACGAATGTTGGAGATCATAGCAGGTCAGACATCATCCACGGACAGTGAGCAAGCTAACGTTTCGAGTTCAGATGACTTCATCAGAGCTAAAGTGAAGTGTGGAGGGGTCAGCATTTATGCTATACTTGTGTGTGTGTGTGGGGGGGGGGGTAGTGTGGAGAGGGGTTTGTGGTGGAGGTGTAGAATGCTGGTAGAAAAACGATGTTCATTGTGTAGGTTAAGTGATTGTAATGTGAGAATGGCAGAACTATGGTGTGTCTAACTGCCAGACGTGAAAGAAAAGACAGCCCCACTGGGATGGGGGGAGGGTAGAGAGGACATGGTGACAAAGAATGTACAAGTAAAGAAGAAAGGGAAGAAATGGGAGAATATAACAAATAAAGATAAGAGAAAGGGAAGAAATGGGAGTTGGTTCGCAATTTACTGGCACACCACATCTCCACCACTGCCACAAACCATCACGTCCCCTCCCCCTAAACAGCACAAATGCCAACCTCTCCAAACTTCATTTGAGCCCTGATGAAGAGTCATCTAGACTCAAAGCACTAGCTTTCTCTCTCTGTCCATGGATACTGTCTGACCTGCTGTGATCTCCAGCATTTGCTGTTGTCAGTGTAGATTCCAACACTCGCAATCATTTGCTTTTATTATCTCCTTATGTGGCTTGGTATATACTTTGCTTCTTACATGCAAACATGCAATATTGTCCCATTTCCTCATTAAAGTTATTGATTGCTATGGCAATGTTCAACTATAATAATAAGTGGTAAAGAATGGAATTCTGTATTTTGTACATTCATGAATACGGAGGCAAATGATAGAGGTCATACAGAGATGATAATTACAAATCTAATAAATGGCAAGTAACATTTGCACCACACAAGGGCCAAGCAACAACTGTCTTGAATGAGAGAAAACCTTACTATCTTTGCTTGATATTCAATTATATTAATGTTGTTGCATCCCCCATCATTAAGAACCTGGGGAGTTAATTGACCAGAAACTGAACTGGACTAGGCATAAGTACTGTGGCTACAAAAACAGGTCAGAGACAGGAATTCTGCAGTAGCTCACGTTCTGACACCCCAAAGCCTGTTCACTATCTACAAATCAGGAATGTGATGAAATACTGGCCTGGAGGAGGGTAACTCCAATGCGTGACAAAATTGATACCGTTCAGCACAAACAGGCCACTCACTAGCATCACAGTTACCACCATAAACATTCACACCTTCCACTGCCTCACAGTGACAGCAGTGTGTGCCATTTGCAAAATCGTTGAAAAAATGTATCTATTCTTCTTTAACAACACCTTCCAAAACTGCGGCCTCAACTATAGAGTCATAGAGATGTACAGCACGGAAACATCTAGAAGAACAAGGGCAGCAGAGTTATGGGAACTACCTGAAAGATCCCCACTAAGCCACACAGCATCCTGATTTAGAACTATATCAATCCTCCTTCACAGTTGCTGAATCAAAATTCTGTAACTGCCTAATAGCACCACAGGTTTATAAGATGGACTGCAATGGTTAAACCGTGGTGCTCGCCACTACCTTCTTTCGGGCAATTAAGGATGAATAACAAAGACTGGCTTTGCCTGCAACACTTACATCTCATGAAAAAATTTTAAGAAGTCCTTATTTAGGCTATACCTCCAGTATAGTGTGCATATTTATGCACTGTACTCAAGACATCTAAATTGTAATACACTGTAAAAAATGTAATCTAAGTTCACCACATGGACTGTCTGTGTGGAGTTTGCACATTCTCCTCATGTCTACATGGGTTTCCTCCGGGTGCTACGGTTTCCTCCCACAGTCCAAAGATTATGGTAAATTGATCATGCTAAATTGCCCACAGTGTTTGGGATGTGTAGGTTAGGTGCATAAGTCAGGTGAAATGCAAAATAATAGGGTAAGGGAATTGGTCCAGGTAGGATACTCTTTGGAGGGTTGGTGTTGATTTGTTGGGCCAAATGGCCTGTTTCCACATTGTAGGGATTCTATGATACCAGGAATAATAAGATATGGCTGCAATGTGCCAGAAAATAATGAATGTGAAGAGTAATGAGTAATTGAGAGAGTTTGCTGATGGATCTTGGGAGTGTTGAATATTTGAGGGTATGTCTGAACAATATGGAAGATGTATAGTGGAGAACTGGGGGGAGAGAATCTTTTTGCTCACGCACCATTTCAAAATAAAGCTGGCTTGCTTCATTAAAATGATATATTTTTTAACCATTAGCAAAGATTGTCATTCATGAAAGATGTTGCTTTATATTATAACCAAATGCTCAATATCCATTGATTATGGTTATAGATTTTTTTTAAATCTAGGGTTGTGCTTCCTAAATGGTTTTCCAATATGAATAAAAATTGCCATCACCCCCATTGTGGTGTCTTGATAGAGCTGTGGGGGAAGGAAATGTCTTTAATCTTCAGTGATTTATTTTGAAAGCCTACTGTAGTAATTTGAACCAGATGGATCTCCATTGACTATGAGATCCTTGATCAGGGTTGTTAACCTCAGCCAATCAGGTACCCCTGACTGACCGATATAAACAGGGGGTTCAGAATCTTTTCACTTCGTGGACTGACTCTGAGTTGGTTGACCACAGCCAACGTACTGTGCACATGTAAATAAAGGGTGACTTGGTGACAGGATAATGGCTTCTGTGCAGTTGTTCCACCTGCTTTTCTGGAGCAGGATTCAGGCTTCAAAAATTGGTTAGTTAGGCCACGTTCACCATTTTAGAAGTGCGAGCATTTAAAGGGGTGTCACAGTTGTTAGCATTCAGTCCAGGTTGTACGATTCCTGTTGCTACCTTGGAGCTCACAACCTCGGTACTTTGTCTCACCACTCACAGTTTGGGAAGACCTGACCTAGATGCTGTATGGAATTTTGAAAGCATCTTTTAAATTTGTCTTCCAGTTTTATTCCCTCTTCATTGATGGATGGTAGGGAACATTTTAGTGGATATTGGTTGCTGGGATATATGTTTGCAGACACTAGTTGATCGGTATATTTTCACTGACATTGATTGGCTTCCAGCACATCACCCAAGTTGTCATTCTCCTGTGTGATCTTAAGCCATGATTTTCAGTATGGTATGTGATCTTCGGGTCATCAAAATCAATGTGTGCACCAAACATCCATGCCTGTGAACTTTTAGCAAAGGTCACTTGCCAGTAATCACGGGTAGAAACCTTGGCTTATTATTCCACTCTCCACTGCAAGTGTTTTTATGAGGTCAATTTGCAGCAGCCATACTGTTACCCTGACCAATATCAACTGACTCAGTGCAAATTGATCTGTATGGCACAGTTCCAAATGTTACGTTGAATTTGCTAATTGAGCACATTTGATAGAATAGGGCACATATTGAGTAGATTTGCAGATCTCTTTTGGCATATTTTGAACATGTAAATTAGAAATCTACATCTTAATTACTATATTTATGATGCACAAAATAAATAATATAATTTAAGAATGTCCCTGAATTACAAACACAATGTGTATACAAAAGACAAACACCAAAGACAGAAAAAGAGGTATATTAGAGCTGTCCATGGAAACAATATTTGCCCTATATATAAGCAAACCGGGGGCCAAATGCCTGTCTGAGGCCTCCCTTGCAAAATTAGCTGAATGCATTCATTGTGAAGTCAGCTGCTTAACAAGTGTGGTCAGTGTGTAGCTTAACCAATGAATCTTAAAGGGGACCACTGAAAGCCATCAACAAAAAAGTAACTTTAAATAATTACTTTTAAAAATGTGGAGCCAGGAGATGCAGGAACGCTTTTCTCTGCTCAACTGCAATCCCAAGAATGTGGCCTGCTGCTGTTGAACACACCACAAATTGGTTAAAGAAAACATAGAACTGTGAATGCAGAAGATCTGTAACAAAATCAGAAGTTGCAGGAGAAACCCAACAAGTCTGGCAGCATCTGTGGAGCGAAAGCCCAGTGACCCTTCTTCAGAATCATGCTGAAGAATTGCTCTGCTTTCTCTCTACAGATGCTGCCAGATCTGCTGAGTTTCTTCAGTATTTTCTGTTTTTGCTTCACTGCAAATCAGTGCCTCCCCCTTAATCGCTTGCCACCTCTCTCAATTTCCCCCTCTCTGACAATCACATGCCTTCCCCCTCACTCAAACAATTCCTTTCTTGTTTGGTCCCTTTCTCTTCCAGAATCTATCTAAGAACTGCCAGTGATGCAGAGGCACAAACTTGCCATTCATTTATCCTGATGAGCTGCCTAAAACTAGCTACAGTTTCTAATGCAGCGGTCTCATATAAATTAGGCCAGGTGCCCTGTATACACTTTGCATGGGCCAAGCTGCATGTGTTACCAATTTACTTATGGAAGAAAAAGTAGTGGTAGCTATTAAAACATGCAGCCAGATCTATTTTAACAATATATCAACTAGAATGCAAAATTTACTTGTAGCACAGCAGATAAGTAGCATGATTATGAAGAAGAGTGGCAGCTGAGAGAGAGAGAGAGAGAGAGAGAGAAACCATAGAAGAATCCGTACAGTGTGTAAACAGGCCCTTCAGCCCAACAGGTCCACACCGACCCTGTTAAGAGTAACCCACCCAGACCCATTCCCCTACCCTATTACTCTACATTTGCCCCCGATTAATGCACCTAAACTACACATCCCTGAACACTATGGGGAATTTAGCATGGCCAGTTCACCTAATCTGCACTTAGAGTCATAGAGATGTACAGCATGGAAACAGACCCTTCGGTCCAACCTGTTCATGCCAACCAGATGTCCCAACCCAATCTAGTCCCACCGGCCAACACCCAGCCCATATCCCTCCAAACCCTTCCTATTCATATACCCATCCAGATGCCTTATAAATGGTGCAATTGCAGCAGCCTCCACCATTTTCTCTGGCAGCCCATTCTACACACACACTACCCTCTGTGTGAAAAGGTTGCCACTTAGGTCTTTTTATAACTTTCCCCTCTCGTCCTAAACCTATGCCCTCTAGTTCTGGACTCCCCCTTGTCTATTTACCCTATCCATTCCCCTCATGATTTTATAAACCTCTAGAAGGTCAGCCCTCAGCCTCTGACACTCCAGGGAAAACAGCCCAGCCTATTCAGCCTCTCCCTATAGCTCAAATCCTCCAACTCTGGCAACATAATTGTAAACCTTTTCTGAATCCTTTCAAATTTCATAACATCATTCCGATAGAAAGGAGACCAGAATTGCACACAATATTTCAAAAGTGGCCAAACCAATGTCCTGGACAGCTGCAACATGACCTTCCAACTCTTGTACTCAATACTCTGACTAATAAAGGAAAGCATATCAAATGCCTTCTTCACTTTTCTATCTACCTGCCACTCCACTTTCAAGGAGCTATGGACCTGCACTCCAAGATCTCTTTGTTCAGCAACACTTCCTTGGACCTTACCACTAAGTGTATAAGTCCTGCTAAGAATTGCTTTCCCAAAATACAGCACCTCACATTTATCTAAATTAAACTCCATCTGCCACTTTTCAGGACTGTGGGAGGAAACTGAAGCACCTGGAGGAAACCCACGCAGACATGGGAAGAATGTGCAAGCTCCACACAGACAGTCGCCCAAGGCTAGAATTGAACCCGGGTTGCTGGTACTGTGAGGCAGTACTGCTAATCACTGAGCCACTGTACCACCCTAAAATGTAGGCACCTGGATTCGAACCTCCGCGGAGAAACCCCAATAAAGTACATACGTTCATCACCCTAACCAGTCAACCATGACTACAGGTCCCATATATGTCATTCATGAGTTCTTTGCAGTGTTGATTGCCATTTTCTTTTTGCACCAATAACTGAGCATGAAGCCAGTACATCTAAACTTTTCCTCGATAAGTACATAAAGGGGATTTGTCCACCCCATGAATATTGTTGTCTTGCTATTAGGAAAATAAAGTGCATTGTTTTTCCTATGCAATGTAAATGAGTTTCTGTCTTTATGAAAGTTAAACATTTAACCATTTTTATTGTTTGCAGAAGAGTAATATTCTACAGATACCACTTTTAACTTGACAGTCACATTTAGGTGAGCTAATAATTTAATATAAATTATGTCATCAGGATGATAAGGATGGTGCTCATTTAAATTGCATTTGTGGCATTTTAAACTGGAGCCAAGAAATTGAATGACATATTAATTCATTTATTGAGTGTGTGTTTTAGTATATTTCAAGTTAAAAATTACTGGGAGTTAGACTGAGCTTTGACGCACTTGTGTCTTTCAAGACCACCTAATCTGAAAAAATGGTGTGCATGCACAAATCTTAATGTCATGACAGTGTAATTATAATATTGAATATATTTTGTAAAGAAGGATAATCTGACTTTTAAACATTGAACACAAAATTGTACAACAAGGCCCCCAGAAGTTGCATGACTACTCTTATTGATTCACAGTCAGCTACAACAAACAAATGTTGAGTTATCTCAGCATCAATGATAAAGAGAGACATTCATCCTTAGAGAACACGATGTGGAAGTGCTGGTGTTGGATTGGGACGGACAAAGTTAAAATTCACACAACACCAGGTTATAGTCCAATAGGTTTATTTGAAAGTACAAGCTTTCAGAGCATTGTTCCTTTGTCAGATAGCTAGTGGGGCAGGATCATAGGACACAGAATTTATAGTAAGAGATCAAAGTATCATACAATTGATGCGATATTGAACAAACCTAATTTGCTGCTAAGTCTGTAATCACTCAGAATGGGTATGCAGGTGTTGATTGATTAATATGTAAATATCAGAACTTCTTTCAAGCCACAGTCCCAAGATAACTTAAGGTTTTATCAGTATTTAAAAAAAGGTAACATTTCAGCTCAAGCAATGCACTGAAGGTGTAAAGTTAGTGTCTGTCTGTAGCCCAACTTTGAATTAATTACACAGTCTGTGGGCAGTCAGTCCATTTGACATTTTATAAATTCCTACTTTGGAAATTGAACCAGTCTCACTCAAGGTTGGGATACAGACTCTAATCTCACACTTTTAATGCATTATCCAAGCTAAGACGTCACCTTTTTTTTATACTGTTAAAACCTTAAGTTATCTTGGGACTGTGACTTGAAAGAAGTTCTGGGATTTACATATTAATCAATCGAAACTTGCATCCCTATTCTAAGTGATTAAAGACTTAACAACAATTTAGGTTTGTTCAATACATTGCATCTGGTGTGTGACATTTCGATCTTTTTCTATAAATTCTGTGTCCTATGATCCTGCCCAATGAGTTACCTGATGAAAGAGCAGTGCTCCAAAAGCTTGTACTTGCAAATAAACGCATCGGACTATAACATGGTGTTGTGAGACGTTTTACTTGGAGAACTCAATAGATCACTCTAAAGGTGTGAGAATTCAAGGCTTCTCAGAAAACAGAAGACTGGAATCACACCACAGAGAATTCCAATATAATTTACTTTGTTTTTTAGAAGTTAAGTTGCATTAAATCAAAGTTAGGTTGCATTTGCTGACAAAAGTGCATGCCATTTTAAATTGCACCTGCGCACATACAAATGCCTTCGGAGTTGGGGCAGAACATGCTCTGCATGCTTGTGGGAGACCAGGACTTGGGAAGGGGGGAAGGTGTTGGGACCCAGAAGAGAACCAGAGGAAAGGGAGTGGCTGGAATGGGTGAAGCAAGAGCCTTCCGGCTCTTGGTTCATCCTTATCTCATCATCACCAGGCCTGTCTGTTCTCTCTCTTCCTTCCCTCACATCCAAATCCCATTTCAATGTTGCACCTGTTCTGTGCATACACATTTTCAAGAGTGCAGGCTTGTGCAGTTGCCTTGCAATTCTGATGTCAGCAGCCATTGCCACCAACTTAACACAGCTGCCATTTTACTTCCACTGTGACAAGCAAGACTGTGTGACACCATTTTGTCAGAATACCATGATGGATTCTGAGAGATAGAATGAAAGAAGTTCTCAAAAGAAATTCAAGGAGAAAGTCTTTCACAAATAAACCACAGTGTTGTTGAAGAAATCCAGGCAATCTGCAAATATCATAACTGCGGAACAAGTGAGGAACAAGAAACTTTCTCTCTCTCAAAGGCCGTTCACCTACTGAGTCCAAGGGTACTAACAACCTCCAACTATTTAAGCACAGAAGACATCGCAGGTGCTGAATTCTGACATCAAGTTTCCAACACTTTCACTTTGGAAAGAGAATTTGCAAGTAACTAAAAGGCCTGCAATGACAACAGACTGATCGTACTTCAATCGTCTTAGGAATCTTTTGTTCATACCTACCTTTAAACTTTGTATCTGTTCTTTAGCCAATTACTATCACTTTTTTTTTAACGAAGTAACTTTCAGCAATAGTTGTGTAATGAGCAAAACTTTATCTTGTTCAAGACACTTTCTTATTGGTTGTTTTTAAATCATAACATTTGAAACACTAAAAGTAGGATTAAATGAGCTAAACAAAGCTCACAGATTTCTCTGCAGACATATCTGGAATGGTTATGGCAACAATGAAGAAAAATAAGAGGGATCATTGATAATTAAATATGTACATGCCCATCTAATGAATGCATGCAGAACTGTAATATTAGAATATCAATCAGAAACATAGGTCTGATAGTTGTAGTTTTAAAACTGTACATGGTAGTCAACACCTTGTCTTAACCTTGTATCTCTGAATACAATGTTAACTCGATTGAAAGTTTCCCACCACCTACTGACTACTTGGCTTATTCTGGCTGTTCAAGCAATAATAACTGTCGCTAGAGGTTTCTGTACTTAGCTTAAATTTGTCTAGTCTGCAGTGACTGGTCTGGCAGCTGCCGCAGATCGTATTTATTCAGTTAAAATTCTCCGTTGAAATAAGTTGCATCCAGGCATGGGTGTCCTGCTCGGGCTTCATTTTAAAATTGAGTAGATTAAGTGAATATAGAGAGGTCTAATGGAGCAGGGGGAAAAGTAAGTGAACAAGCATCTGCTAGGGCAATTATCTTACTTAAATTTCCATGAGGACCAATCCATGAGATATCTTTGCTTCATAGAAGAGGTTGTGACTGAAATTTGTCACTTTCCTCATTCACAACTGCAACACCAAAGCAGGGTAAAGATAATATTGCCTGGACTTCTGAAGGTGGCTGTAGCTGTTCCATGCATTTGGCTTCTTCAAACTGCAGTTGCTGATATAGGCATAATTTCTAGTAAGCATTGCACAAGGTCAATCACCAATGCTATCTGTATAGAGAGAAATGGATTGTCACAAACATAAAGTTTGCAATGTTATGTTTTCAGTCTGCCTCATTAAGATAATATGGAATGGTGGTGGGGCCATATGACCTGCTCCAAATTCTGGCTGATGCAAGTCTGAGTAATATGAATGTCAAGAGGACAAAAAGAGCTCAGGGCTGACTTGTCGAAAGATGTCACAAGGTGTTCATACCTGTAGATAATGATAAGAGTTATGGTACTGATTGTGGGTTGACATTTACTTTACATGTCCTCACAGGGAGGTGTGAGGAATGTTTGATTTGATTTATTGTAGTCACATGTACCTAAGTACAGTGAAAAGCTTTCTTTTGCAAGCAGCACAGGCAGATCATAGCAAGCAGGGACATACAGATCATAGGGTGCTTAGACAGAGCGAGGTATACAGGTTACACTGCACAGGAGGTGTACAAAGCCAGATCAACATTATTTGAAGTTAGAGAGGTCCATTTAGCAGTCTAATAACAGCAGGAAGAAACTGTTTGTGAACTTGTTGGTGAGTGTGTTCAAGCTTCTGTATCTTCAGCCTGATGGAAGAGGTTGGAAGAGAGTATTACTGGGGTGGGAGGAGTCTTTAATGACGTTGGCAGCCTTTCTGTGGCATTGAGAAGTGTACGTGTAGTCCATGGATGAGAGGTTGGCTTCCGTGATTGCTTAGGCTGTGCACACAACTTTCTGTATGTTCTTATGGTCCTGGGCAGAACAGTTGCTGTGCCAGGCTGTTTTTCACCTGGATAGTATGCTTTCTACAGTGTATCTGTAAAACTTGGTGAGAGTTCTTACAGACATGCCAAATTCCCTAAGCCATCTGAGGAAGAAGAGGCATTGTTGTGCTTCTTGACTATTGCACCTACATGGCAAGTCCAAGGCAGATTGTCAGTTATCATCACTCCTAGGATCTTGACACTCTTGACCCTCTCAACCTCAGCTCAATTGACGTAGATGGGGGTGCATCATCCTCTTTTCTTCCTAAAGTCACTGATCGGTTCTTTTGTTTTATTGACATTGAGAGAGAGATTGTTATCATTGCACCATGACACCAAGCACTCTATCGCCTTCCTGTATTCTGACTCATCATTGTTTGATACCCATCCTGTCACAATGGTGTTATCAGCAAATTTGTGGATGGTGTTCATTTGGAATTTGGCTACACAGTCATGTGTGTACAGGGAGTACAGTCGAGGGCTGAGAACATATCCTTGTGAGGCGCCAGCATTGAGGATTATTGTGGACGAGGTGCAGTTGTCTATCTTCATTGATTCCAGTCTGTGGGTCAGGAAGCTGAGGATCCAGTTGCAGAGGGCAGAGCCGAGACCTAGGGCTCAGAGTTTTGAGATTAGTCTGGAAGGGATTGTGGTATTGAAGACGGAGCTGTAGTTGATGAGTAGGAGCCTGATGTAGTTGTCCTTGTTATCCAGATGTTTCAGGGATGAGTGTAGGTTTGGGAAAAGGCACCCACTATGGACCTATTACATTGGTAGGCAAATTGCAGGGTATCAAGGCAGGCTGGGAGGCTAGACTTGATGTAGGCCATGACTAACTTCTTGAAGCACTTCATGATTATGGAGATCAGAACCATTGGGTGGTAATCATTAAGGCACGTTGTATTTGTTTTCTTTGGTATTGGGATCATAGCGGTCTTCTTGAAGCAGATGGGGACCTCACCATGTCATGGGAAAGGTTGAAGATGTCAGTGTATACCTCCATCAGTGGTTCCACACAAGATCTAAGTGCATAGCAAGGGACTCTGTCTGGGCCCATCACTTTCCAACTTAACAAACAGTTACATTTTAAACTGTCTGTTTAATTCCAAGATAAAATTGAGTTGGAGGTCTGGAAGGTAGCTAATAATTATTTCTACTTTGATACAGAGCCCATGTGATTCACTTTGCCCTGAAGTTAGTTTTTAAGTGGAGAAAGTGAATAGTAAGTCATTGTAGTACCAGGTGGCAAGGTTTCCTCAGATATCACTGAATCTCCTCAGTCTGCAGCTACCTGAAAGACAAAGTTCAAGAGATTGAAGTAGCTATTTGAAGCAAAGAAAATGCTGAGCATCTCGGCACAAAAGCAAAGTATACTCAGGTGAAGAGACAGGGTTTATGAGAATTTAAATGAGGCTGGAAGAGTTGTCTAGTTTGCCTCGAGGGAAGGAATCTCCACTGTAATCCTCGCAGTGGAAGTCAGTTCACAGATTGGAACAAACCTCACTGGGAAAGTGAAAATTCATCATGAACAAAGAATTATTTTGGACTGGAGGATGACGTCTCCACTTAATGGCTGACGTCAAATATAATTTTAGTGGGAAATTTTCAGTCATGTTAAATGGGAAATTTCTTTCCAGCTGTTTTGAATGTAAGTTGCCTAATATTTAATCAAATGTTGCTTTGAGTTTGTTTCTTATAGTGAAAGTCCTGAAATCTAGAATGTGATCCTTTCAATTAATCACTTGAAATTCAGATATCTTCATATCAGTTTTCAATTTGTTTGGAGATCATAATAAGCTTTACCTCATTCTTTGTTGCCTCAGGGAAGTGTGGATATTGCCAGTAGAATGGCAGCGGTGGGATTATGATTTTTTCCATTCTGAAGAAGCAGTGGATTCAAGCACCAAGAAATCACAACCACTTTCCCATTGTGGTATAATCCTAGTCCTCTGTTAGAGAACAGGTTAATAGTCTGCTATGAAGTTCTGGAAATCCCTGTGAACAGTGTTATCCATAAACAAATTGTAAGGGAGCAATCTGAGCTCTCTGAAGCTGTTTCTGCTGCTATGGAAACTGATGGATACAGTTATACGTACTGACCATCACATGCAGCATCGTGATGTGTCCCACAATTGAGCTATTATCACTTGATCCACCTCAGAACAGATGGACTTCAAGTTCTGTACATATCCCTGTGCTAAATTGGTTCTAGACTGCTATATATACCTTCACAAAGAGCTGGATTTTAAGGATTCCTGCCGAGAGTCTGTTTGGTGGGAGTCTGAATGTCAATTATAATGGATGGCTAGTGCATCACTTACTCTTGATCTGGTATTAATCTGCCTGCTGTTAGGCTTATTGAGGTCCATTGCTACTCAATTAAGAGGCAAATAAGTGTCTTGATCAGTATTCCAGTTTAGAAACTGGCAAATGTGATGTTTCTTCATGGGAATACAGGGAAAGCCAAGGCCATTGCACCACAGGCACTCAGCAATATGCTGAGCAAGAAGAAAAGTGGAACAGCAATACCACTGGGAGATTCTGCAGTCAAGAGCTTAGAGAAGTATGTGATATCTATGGCATTAAACATTACCCTAGGGAGACGTGTTGCTTCCCTGGTGTCAGGGTCAAGAATGTCACAGAACGACTGAAGGGCATCCGGCTAGGGGAGGGGGAATCAACCTGTTGTGGTTCACATTGGTACCAACCACATCGATAGCAAGAGGATGAGTCCTGAAGGCAGATTTCACAGAATTAGGAAGGATATTAAAATGTAGGATCTTGAAAGCAGTAATCTAAGGATTACTCTTAGATCCAAGTGCTACAGAGCATGAAGACATGCGGATTGATCAATTCAATACATGGCTGGAGAACTGCTGTAGCAGGGAGGGTATTGTATTTCTCTGAAGCTGTTTCTGCTGCTATGGAAACTGATAGATACAGTTACATGTACTGACCATCACATGCAGGGAGAGTAGTGTAAGTGGAACATGTACAAGCTGAATGTGTTACGCTTTAATAAGACTGGGACTGATATCCTCACAGGGAGATTTGTGAGTGTAGTTTAAACAACCCTTTCAGGTGAATGCGAATCTGAGGGGTAATGCAATTTGAAGGAGATAAACTTGGTAAGAGGAAGTTAAAAAGATGCTGGAGATATAAACATGAGAAATAAAGTCCAGCATTGAATATGCTTCAGAAATGGTATAATATCAAAAGGACAAAGTTAAGGGCATTCTACCTGAGTGCAATCAGAATTCAGAGCAAGGTAGATGATCTAAAGGCACACATAGAGATGCATGGGCATGATTTAATTGCCACTTACAGCAACGTAGCCACATGGTGACCAAGACGGGGAACTGAATATTCAAGGTTACTTGAAAATCAGGAAGGACAGACAAGAAGGAAAAGGTGGTGGAATTGCACTGATGATAAGAGATGGGATCAGTACTTTAGTACAGGAGAATCTCACATCAGACACAAGGGACAACAGATATTGGTTAGAGTTATTTATAGGCCATAAAATAGTAGTGCAATGTGGGCAGTCATAGAGTCATAGAGATGTACACCACGGAAACAGACCCTTTGGTCCCAATCTAATCTAGTTCCATTTGCCACCACTTTGCCAATATCCCTCTAAACCTTTCCTATTCATATACCCATCCAGGTGCCTTTTAAATGCTGCAATTGTACTAGCCTCCACTACTTCCTCTGGCAGCTCATTCCATACACGCACAACTCTCTGTTTGAAAAGGTTGCCCTTTAGATCCCTTATATCTTTCCCCTGTCACCCTAACCCTTTAGCTCAGGACTCCCACAGCCCAGAGAAAAGACTTTGTCAATTTATCCTATCCATGCTCCTCATGATTTTATAAACCTCTATAAGGTCATGCCTCAGCCTCTGATGCTCCAGGGAAAACAGCCCCAACCTATTCAGCCTCTCCTTCCAGCTCAAAACCTCCAACCCCTGGCAACATCCTTGTAAATCTTTTCTGAACCCTTTCAAGTTTCACAACATCCTTTCTATAGGAAAGAATCGAAAATTGCATGCAATATTCCAGAAGTACACTAACCAATGTCCTGTACAGCCGCACCATGACCTCCCAACTCCTATACTAAATATTCTGATCAATAAGGGAAAGCATACCAAACACCTTCTTCACTATCATAGCTACCTGTGACTCTACTTTCAAGGAACTATGAATCTGCACTCCAAAGATTTTTTGTTCAGCAACACTCTTTAGGACCTAGAGTCTTACATGGATTCATGCAGTCTTTGAGCAAAGTACAATGTAACTTGTACAAATTCACCCCACAAATGTATATGTATATGTGTGCATGTGGGTTTTTGTGTGTGTGTGTGAGTGACTATGTCTGTCTGGGTTGGGGGGTTGTGAGTGTGAGAGAGAGTGTGCATGTGTGTGTATGTGAGTGTAGAGTGTCTTAAGTCTGTAAGAGGGTGCATGTGTGAGTGTGGGAGTGTGTGTGTCTGTAGGAGTGTGTGTGCGTGTCTGTATATACGTGTGAATGTGTGTGTGTATGTGTGTATAGTGCAATGGTGGTCACCCGTAGTGTGACATGAACCCAAGGTCCCGGTGTCATCTGCAAACTTACTAACTATACCTCTGATGTTCACATTCCAAATCATTTATATAAATGACGAAAAATAATGGACCCAGCACCAATCCTTGTGTGTTCCTCTCATTTTTTTACTTCTGCACAAAGCTCCGAGGTCTGTGCGTGGAAGCAATTTTGGACTCAGGAATCAATGCTCCAATTGGCATTGGCACGCGAATCACCATGCACAGAATGTTGAAGTGGCAGCATGCATGCACAGCTTAGAGGGAACTTTGGCGTGGGGCATGATATACATTAGGTGATGAAGAATGCAGGCAGTATGGGCAAAACAGTTTTCATGGGTGACTTCAATCTGTATATAGACTGGGTAAATCAATTTAGACTAAAACTGTGGAGGACAGGTATCTGGCGTGTGTTAGGGATGGTTTTCTAGAGCAGTATGTTGAGGAACCAATGTGCTATTTTAGATCTAGTGTTATGGAATAATAAAGGGCTAGTTAATAATCTGTAAAAGATTATTTTGGGATGAGTGACCACAATATGATAGAATTTTATGTTATGTTGGGGAGAACAAATGTGTTAAATTTGAATGAGGGAAATTATGAGGACCTGAGGCACAAATTGGCTGAAGTGGACTGGGAAAACATATTGGAAAGCATGGCTATAAATACGCAATGGATAGTCTTTACAGAACTGTTACGTGACATATAGCAAATACACATTGCTTCAAGATTCTTTCAAAATTCAGAAAAGTTCAGTAAACCATAGCAAACAAAAATGAAGTCCAGGATTGTATAGTGTTAAAGAAAAGGCCTACAAGGTTGCCAGAAATGGCAGTCAATCTGAGGATTGGGAAGTCTTTAGAATACAGCAAAGGAGGACAAAGACACTGATAATTGAAAAGGAGAATAGAATATGAATGTAATCAAGCAAAACATGATAAAAACGGACTGTAAAAGCTGCTCTCAGTACAATAGTATATGGAAATGCAGCTTCAGGATGATCTGGACAAGCATAATGACTAGATATGAGCATGGCAGCGACAATACACAGTGGACAAATGTGAGGTTCTCCACTTTGGGAGGAGAAGCATACGTGCAGTGTATTTAGAGTCATACAGATGTACAGCATGGAAACCGACCCTTCGGTCCAACCCGTCCATGTCGACCAGATATCCCAACCCAGTCTAGTCCCACCTGCCATCACCTGGCCCATATCCCTCCAAACCCTTCCTATTCATATACCCATCCAAAAGCCTTTTAAATGTTGCAATTGTACTAGCCTCCACCACTTCCTCTGGCAGCTCATTCCATATACGTACCATCCTCTGTGTGAAAATATTGTCCCTTAGGTCTCTTTTAGATCTTTCCCCTCTCACCCTAAACCTATGCCCTCTAGTTCTGGACTATGCCCTCTAGTTCTGGACTCCCCGACCCCAGGGAAAAGACTTTGTCTATTTATCCCATCCGTATCCCTCATGATTTTGTAAACCTCTATAAGGTCACCCCTCAGCCTCCAACGCTCCAGGGAAAACAGCCCCAGCCTGTTCAGCCTCTCCCTTCAGCTCAAGTCCTCCAACCCTGGCAACATCCTTGGAAATCTTTTCTGAACCCTTTCAAGCTTCACAACATCTTTCCGATAGGAAGGAGACCAGAATAGCACACAATATTCCAACAGTGGCCTAACCAATGTCCTGTACAGCCGCAACATGACCTCCCAACTCCTGTACTCAATACTCTGACCAATAAAAGAAAGCATACCCAACGCCTTCTTCATTATCCTATCTACCTGCGACTCCACTTTCAAGGAGCTATGAACCTGCACTCCAAGGTCTCTTTGTTCAGCAACAGTCCCTAGGACCTTACCATTAAGTGTATAAGTCCTGCTAAGATTTGCTTTCCCAAAATGCAACACCTCGCATTTATCTGAATTAAACTCCATCTGCCACTTCTC
>NC_057719.1:66882763-66987330 GCF_004010195.1 Chiloscyllium plagiosum
TCGCCTGAGGCGGGAATTGAACCCGGGTCTCTGGCGCTGTGAGGCAGCAGTGCTAACCACTGTGCCACCGTGCCACCGTGCCGCCCCTGACCGTATCCTGGAACATTAAGCTGCCAGTTCTGCATATTCTTGAGCCATGTTTCTGTAATTGCTATGATATCCCAGTCCCATGTTCCTAATCATGCCCTGAGTTTATCTGCCTTCCCCTGTTAAGCCTCTTGCATTGAATTAAATGCAGTTTAATCTATCAGTCCTACCTTGTTCTCTGCTTTGTCCCTGCCTGCCCTGACTGTTTAACTTGCTAATTTTCTCAACTGTACCAGTCTCAGATTGATCTCTTTCCTCGCTATCTCCCTGGGTTCAACCCCCCCAATTTACTAGTTTAAATCCTTCCAAGCAGCTTTAGCAAATCTCCCTGCCAGTATATTAGTCCCCTACTCCAAAAGAGATTCCAATGATCCAAAAATTGTGAATCCTTCTCCCATACACCAGTTCCTCAGCCATGCATCCATTTGCTCTATCCTCCTATTCCTGCCCTTGCTAGCTCATCGCACCAGGAGTAATCCAGATATTACTACTTTCGAGGGCCTCCTTTTTAAATTCCTGCCTAACTCTTTGTAATCACCCTTCAGAATCTCAACTTTTTCCCTTCCTTTGTTGTTGGTTCCAATGTAGACATGACCTCTTGCTGGTCCCTCTCCCCTTTGAGAACATTCTGCACCCTCTCTGAGACATCCTTGATACCAATACCAGCGAAGCAACACACCATTCTGATTTTTCACTGCTGGCCACAGATACGTCTGTCTGTACCTCGGACAAGAGAATCCCCTAACACAATTGATCTCTTGGAAGCTGACGTACCCCTCATTGCATTAGAGCCAGTCTCAATACCAGAAACATGGCTGTTCATGCTACGTTCCCCTGAGAATCCATCACCCCCTACATTTTCCAAAACAGCATACCTGTTTGAAATGGGTATATCCACAAAAGACTCCTGCACTAGCTACCTACCTCTCTTACCTTTCCTGTTTGTTAATTTTCCCAGACCCACTCCAATGTCGAGCAATACATGAATTCAAACAGTAAAGGCAGTACCCTGGTCAGTTTCTTTCTCTCTCTCTCCTGCATTTTCTTTAATTATAAGAGATTGGATTGTGTAGATGTGCACAAAGACGTGGGTAACTTCAACAGTAAGTCATTGATGATGCAGCAAAAATAGGAAGTCAAAAAGTGTGGCACTGGAAAAGCACAGCCAGCCAGGTAGCATCCGAGGAACAGGAGAGTCGACAGTTTGAGCATCAGCTCTTCATCAGGAATGACTGATGAAGAGCTTATGCTCGAAACGTCGATTTTCCTGCTGCTCAGATACTGCCAGACTGGCTGTGCTTTTCCAGTGCCACATGTTCTGACTCTGATCTCTAGCATCTGCAGTCCTTACTTTCTCCGAGCAAAAATAGGAAAGCGAGTTATAGGCGGATTTGGGTACAGGAATGGTGAAGGTGTTGGTTCAATTGCGCAGGAGTTTGGTTAGATCGTACCTGGGGTACTGTGTGCAGTTTTAGTCTCCTTTTCTCAGGAAAGATGTTATTCTCAGAGAAGAACTGCGACAAAAGTTCACCAGACTTGTTCCTGGGATGGAAAGACTGTCCTATGAAGAGACATTAGACAAACTGTGTTCTCTCTAATCTCAAAGATTGTGGGTGATTAAAACTTGTAAAATACTTAAAGTGATAGGCGGGGTAATTGCAGGTAAGCTATTTTTCGTTGTTGGGAATCTAGAACCAACCATTTTTTATGAAAAGGTCTAAGATGAGAATTTGTTTTACTCAGAGGATTGTGCATTTTTGGAATTCTCCACCGTGGAGGGCTGTGGAAGTTTAGTCTTTGAGTATGTTCACGGTAGAGATTGATTGATTTCTGATCATCAATGGCATTCAGACTTATGGGAATAAGGTAGATAAGAGGCGTTGAAATTGTTGATCAGCCATGATCATATTAAATTAGAGACAATAAACTGCAGATGCTAGAATCCAAAGTAGACAATCAGGAGGCTGGGAGAACACAGCAAGCCAGGCAGCAGCAGGAGGTGCAGAAGGACCTGAAGAAGGATTACACCCGAAACATCAACTTCTGCACCTCCTGATGCTTCCTGGCTTGCTGTGTTCTCCCAGCCTCCTGCATGGTCATATTAAATGGCAAGGAAGGCACAATGGGCTGAATGGTCTAGTCCAGTTCCTACATTCCTATAATCAGATCCCTCATCTACCTGGCCTCTAAATGCCCTTTCTCACATTCCCAAGTGAAATTCTCTTTCTTCACCTATTCTTAGAGACAATTATTGCTTTCTTACCATAATCACACCAGAAAATTTACAACAGTAAAATGAGAGAGCAGGTCATTCATGATGCTTGGTTGTATCCCATCTACATTATTTCAGAAAGTCACATGATGTTTTTACAGAATGACCCTAGGATGTTGCTGAAATGAAAGGGAAGTTTTATGATATATATAACTAGTTCACATTCATGACAGTGAAAGGATACATCAAAAAATAATGGCTGTTAAAATACAGATTTCAAATGTTTTTTTTATTTTTGCAGGGACAGCTGTTCTAATCAGGTCAGAAAATGCAAATACGCAATGCACTCAGGGTAGACAGAAACTGTCAGAAATTCGCAAATGCAAATCCAAGTGACTTCTCCCTTCTGTCAGCACATAAACAAAGAAGGAGGTAGCAAAACATAGAAATATTTCACAGATATTTTAAAAATTATGATAATGTTATCAAAGATTGTAACAAAATCCTTGGCATTTTATTTTGGAATCTTATCACACTGAAGGAGGACACTTGACCCTTGCAATCTGTTTTGGCAATTTAAAAGAGCTGTCTGATTATGAAAATCCCACTTTCCTGCTCTTTCCCCATCGCCCTGCAATTTTCATCATTCAAATATTTATCCAGCTCCCTTTGGAACTTAATGTTGAACCTGCTTCCATCAATTTTCAGTCAATGCATTCCTGATCACAATGACTTGCTGTGTAGGGAAATTTCTCCTGAACTCAATTATGTCAATTTGTCAATTATTATAGTTCCATGCTGTTGTTATTAACTCTTCTTTCACTGGGAACAGTTTCCCTTTCATTAGTCTGTCAAAATCCTTTATAATTTGTTAAAGTATTAACTAATTATAAAAGGGAGGTATCTGATTGAAGGCATTCATGTATGTCACTTAAAGGCCAGGCTAGAGAAGAGCAGAAGATTTCCTTTCCAGTCAATTTATCTGGTAGAATTCATAATCTTTCTTTCACATTTGGCCCCAACAATTAGCAGATTTATTGAACAAATGTTACCATGGAGAAATTCGATAGCACAACCTCTGGGTTTTTAGTTGATGCAAAAAGGCTAGGAGGAACTTCATTTCCACACTCTCCCACATTCCTGCTATTTGTGCATTAATGATGGACAGAACCTCATCAGTGACAATACAAAAATAGATTTTAAAAATTCCTCAAGTTTCAGAAAGGTGAAACCAGACTTTTCATTTATAGTAATCACGATTTGGAGATGTCGGTGTTGGACTGGGGTGTACAAAATTAAAAATCACACAGCACCAGGTTATAGTCCAACAGATTTATTTGGAAGCACACTAGCTTCCAGAGCGCTGTTCTTTCATCAGGTGGTTGATGAAGGAGCAGCGCTCCGAAAGCTAGTGCTTCCAAATAAACCTGTTGGACTATAACCTGGTGCTGTGTGATTTTTAACTTTTATTTATGCCTTTGACTCTTTTAGCAAGAAACAATGGAGCTAACTGGAAATGTGAGGAATGTTGGTTTGCTGTGTTGCTGATTACAGCTGTCGGGCTCCTACACTGCCTGGCAAATTGGTGGAATGCTGGACTGGGAAGGTATGAATCAGGACTTGACTTGCACAATCTCAGGTACATTAATGCTGTCTCATTTACCTTATATTGCTGCTACCAACCACCATGTCACAAGTTAAAGTGAAATTATGGTTAAAATTAGAGAATAAATTAGAGAAAATATATGGTTGGTGGCCTATGGAAAGTTCAACATTACAGATAACTGATACTAAGTGAGAGTTCCTGGATCCAAAGGAAAATATACAATTAGCCATTCCCTACAGCTCATTATAAAAGGAGAGTATAGTGCCAGCAACAAAGTGGGTGAAAAAATCAATAATATGGAACACCAGTTGGGTTAGAGTGGCAGAGTGCTTGGTTTGCTTTGAGGTGAAATAGTCACGATGTTCTCAGACTGTTAACTAATGGAACTCATCATCATAATTAGTAGGTTTAATATCCATTCTCAGTAGCACTTATCCTAATATCCATGGTGATACAAAATGAATCCTTCCATCACAGTGCTGCTCAAATGCATGATCTCATTTTTATTTAAATAGTAACATTTGTCAGGTCTTTTCAAAAATGAGGGAAAACAAGTCAATACAATGGCAGCGTTTTAAATAATAAAGCCATTTTAAACATTAAAGAAAAATCTGGATCAAAGTTGAAACTTGCAGTACAGGTCTTTAAGTTTACTGCCTATCTGATTAAATTTCTAATGATCAAAGTTTAAAAAATCAACAAAATTGACCCCATTTATGTCCTGTGCTATTGTACTGGTGGGGGTTTTGTGGCAGTATCCCTATCTCTGGGCTAGAAGGCGCAGGTTCATGTCCCACCTGCTTCAAGCATATGTTGTAACATGTCTCAACAGGCTGTTTATAAACTAATTGTGTTGTGCTGCTCCATAGCACCTAATAGACCAAGAAGAAACACTTGTGCATCTCACCTCTATCCCATCCCTCCCCCACCCCACCACCACCTGAATATCTAACTCCATACACCTCCTCCTTTTTCAATGCTTCTAATGCTGTGCCTGTATACTCTAAACCAAAATGGAATGGAAATTCTGACCTCCAGCTCAGAAAGGCATCAATTAGGCCCAGTAGCAGTTGAGTTGCTCAAATGCAGGACTGCTTCACCCAAGATCAGCTGACAGCAAGTTGTTGTTAAGGAGAATATCGATGGAGAGGAGCAGCTGGCAGTGAAATAGAAGCAGAATACATTGCACTAAAAAAGGTAAATGCATTCTAGTGAGGGAGATAGAGAAACAAGATGGAAGGAGGAAATCATTGATCAGATCCAACATGATTTCAAGTTTTAGTGAAGGTACTAGTTAGAGGAAGCTGGTAATGGGGCACTCTGTGACAAAGGAAAACAAGTATGGATCTGGAAAATGACGTCGGCGTAAAAAGATAATTGTTTCAACTGTGGGAATATCATGTTTCAGTATGTCTACAATCAGGGACTGGTGATGAGGTTGAATTCCTGCTTTGATTAAAGAATAATTGTTATTGGCTCTTGAAGGAGTAGAAGATCACATCAGCAGTTGTATAGGCAGCTTGAAGGTCCTTTTCCTTGAATTACAAATAAACTCCGTCAGAATAAAAAAAGTAGGGACGCGTGGAGTGGGTTTGTGTGCACTTTACAGTATTGCATATAATCCTTGAATTGATACAAGTATTTTAATTGCTGTTTGCTAGCTCCACTGGGGAGAATTGAGCAAAACAGGAGCATTCATGTCACCCTGCTCCTTCTGCTGGTCTTCTTGCAATTGGTGTTATTTAGAACCATTTATTCATTTAATGATAATCTTGCACACTTCAGCAGCACCATAGCATTTACTTCCTCTTCAATACCAGATTTGCATTGAAGTAGAGTGGTAATACATCAAATGACATCCTTGCTTTATCTACAGGAGCACCAAGTACAAAAGCAAGGAAGTTATGTGAGACTTGTCTAAAACAGTCATTCTTAAGGAAGAGGAGCAGTAGTGGACCATTAAGCCCCTTGAGCCACTCTGCCATTCAGCTAGAGTATGGCCAATCTTCCACCTCAATGCTATTTTCCTGCAGTATCCCTTGATAATTTTAATATCTAAAAACCTAGGAGGTAGTGAGGACTGCAGATGCCGGAGAGTCAGAGTTGATAAAATGTGGCGTTGGAAAAAACACAGCAGGTCAAGCAGCATCCAAGAAGCAGGAGAATCAAGGTTTCAGGCAGAACCGTTCATCAGGACTGGGGAGGGGGAAGAGGGCTGAGAAATAGTTGGTGGGGTGGAGATGGGGGAAAGGGAGGTGGGATGGCGATAGGTGGATGCCGGTAGGAGGTTGTGATAGGTCGGTGGGAATTGTGGAGCAGATAGATGGGAAGAAACATGGACACATAGGTCAGGTCAAAAGGGTGGAGCTGAGTCAGAGGATTGGATCTGGGATGGGGTCAGGGTGGGGGGCGGGGGGGGCAGGAGATTTGGAAGCTGGTGAATTCAATGTTGAGGCCATCTGGTTGTAGGCTCCTGAGGCAGAAGATGAGTTGTTCCTCCTCCAGTTTGAGGGTGGCCTTGTTTAGGTGGTGGAGGAGGCCCAGAACACACATGTTATTGGGGGACTTGAAATGGTTGGCCACCAGAAGGTGGGGTTGATTGGTGTTTATGGTCTAGAGATGTTCCTTGAACCATTCTGCGATTTTGCCCTCCGTCTCCCCGATGTAAAGGAGACCACATTGAGAATAACAGATGCAATAAATGAAGTTTGAAGATATGCAAGTAAATCTGTGCTGGATTTGGAATTCCTACCCTTTGGACCAACGTTTAATCTGATTGGCTGCCAACTGGGAGAAAAAGATTCAATGAAATCCTGCCATTAAATTCAGCGATATCTCTGTTGTACCTTGATTTCCAGCACAATTCCACAATAAGGGCGCCAAAGAGCCTGATAACATAATTAGTGAAGTAAAGAATAGAGGATTGTGTGAGAAGAGCTGTGTCAGGCTATGATGGACTGTGTACCATGAATCTTATTTCACAATACCCTTCAACTAAAAATAGGAAAATTCAACCCTTAGGCATTATGAACCTGTGCCTCCAATCCCTGGGTCTTAGATTAGTCAGAAGTCTTCCAAATAGGTAAAAAGGTTTAACAGACTACATCCAAACAGAAACTCTGCTGATAAGGATTTACCAGCATTTTGGTCTGGCAATTTATTCTCAAGGAAGTACATTCCTCTGCCTTACTGCTGTATCTCTTAACTCCTTCACTGCTACTAAATTAACAGGTGACTTGTAAGGCATCCAGGTCTGAATGAGAAGAAATTTCTTCAAATTAAATATCGGGAAGAACAAAGTTATTGTTTTCTATCCCCACTCCAATTCCATTCCCTAACTACCGACTCCATCCCTCTGACTGGCAACAATTGTAGATAAAACCACACTGTTCCCAACCTCAGTGACACATTTAAATCTGAGATGAACTTCTAAGACATATTCATGCCATTTCTAATACCACTTATTTCCATCTCCACAACACCTTTTGACCACGTCCTTGTTTTAATTCATCTGTTCATTGTCTTTGTCACTTCTATACTTGATAACTCTAACGTACCCTTGATTGGTGTCCCGTATAAATCTGAGTCATCCAAATCTCTGCTGCCCATGTCTTAACATGCAACAAGTATCATTCTCTTATCACTTATTTACTCATTGACATATATTGGCTCCAGCTCAACAATGTCTTAATTTAAAAATCCTTAATTGCATTTTCAGATCACTCCATGTCTTTGTCACTCCTTGTCTTTGCAATACCTATGATCCTCTAACATCAGCATTTTTGTGCATTCCCAATTATAATTGCTTCAGTTACCAAGAACACAAAATTTGGAGTTCTGTCCTTACATCTCTCCAACTCACCACCTCACTTTTCTCTTTTAAGGCAGTTCTTAAAATTTAGCTCTTTTACCAAACGTTTGGCCACCTAGTCTAATACCACCTCTGTGGCATGGTGTTTTACTTTATATTATGAATGCATTGGAAGGTTTCATTTCGTTGAAGGCACTATAACAATATATATTGTATATATAATATATATTATAATTTATCAGAACTTTTTGCATTTAGCAGTATATTCACATGCATTTATTTATAAGTATTGCTTATATGCTGTTGCACCTTTCAATTAAATTGTTCTTGTCGAGGCATGCTTTAATTTCTCTAAAATGTTTGCACCATTATCCTGACACCAAGACCTTGCTTGATCTCTGGCTCAGTTAGGCCTCATTATTAAGTGTGGAGAACCTGAATACTAGTAATTATGTTTTTGAGGTCATTTCCAAAACTACTTACCTTAACAATTTAACACTGCACACTCCCAAACAAAAAAAAATGTTTTCTAATTTACAATAGATTTAGAAGTGAGTAAATTTATGCTAAAATTCTTAGGTGCAGCAGAATCTTAAGGCACTATTGTTTCATACTGATTTATTATTTTGCTTATCAAAAGTAATCACTTTATTGAGACATGTATTGCATTTCCAAATCTTTAATTTAAGAAGAAATCATTAAAAACAGGAAAGCTTTACAGTATATCTTATAAATATACATGTAATGTGCATAAATGATGAATGATGGTTTTAAACTTTAATTTCATAACTCCAGTTATATAAAGACAGACTAAAAGAAACCAAATGGTATGCATTGTGCAGTTTGCACTCTGGAGATTATCTGTGGAATGGTTTCTGTTGTAATATGCAGATGAGGACATTGGATGAGGGCTGAATTGTGATTGGTTGTGATATCCTCCCAGGTTAAAGCATATGCCAACACTCATACTCCAAGCCCACACAGAAAGAATTTTTAATTGAGACAGTTACAGGAGGCGCACTCAAATTCTATGTAAACGGTCATTCTACAGAAATCCTCAAAAATTCGCAAGTGAAGTGTTTTTATGTTGTTGCTGTCTCTAGAGCAGAATAAAATTAACTTTGAAAGACAAAGTTAGTACAATTTTCTCTTAGTGGGCTGTTTGTCTAATTCCACTTTCTGATGATTTTCTGTTTGATTTGACCTTCTACCCTGTTCATGACCCAATCAGTTTTCAAGTAACTCATGGGATTTATGTGCAAAATGTGGCTTTGTCCTGAGAATGTTGATCGTATCAAGATCACAAAGATATCCATGAAGCAAACCCTCTGCATAGACCTTCCCATTAAATTCATAACTTTCCCTCATTTTGACCTTCCCATTAATTTCATAACTTTCCCTCATTTTGATCACTAATATAAGAGGAAGTGGGGGACATAGTGGTAATGTCACTAGACTGGTAGATGTTCTGGGGACATGTGTTGAAATCCCATCATGACAGTTTCTTGTAGAAAAAGTTGGTCTAATGGTAATCACAAGATCACTGTTGTTTTTAATTTAAAAACCTATCTGGCTGACCTTTGTGCTTTAGGCAAGGAATTCTGCATTCTTCACCTGGTCTTCCCTACATGATTGTAAATACTGACCCAGCCAGCAATTCCCACATGAAAGAATTCTTTGAAAAATCTTTCAGGAAAGAAAATCTGCTGTGATTACTGAGTCTAGTCTAATTGTGACTCCAGATTCACAGCAATATAGTTGACTCCTGAAAGGCTATCTGAAAACGTCTGGTAAGTTTATCATACTGCTAGAACAAAGAATAAAACCAGATGAACCACACAGGCAGCAGATTTGGATCTGATGAAAATATACCCAGCTCAATCGACCCCAGAAAGTCCTTCTCATGAACATCATGGAACCTGTGCAAAAATGTCCCAATTGTCCCAAAGCTGTCTGTCACACCAATAAAAGAGTACAATAGCAGGCTTCTCTCAGTGTCATGCTGTAAGAGGACTCAGTGGAGTCTGAGAACTTTATACCATTCGGTCATACACCATGTTACAATGATGACACCTTCAGCATACCTCGTATAAAGTTTCCGTACTCAGAAACAGATTTGACAGAGGAGCCTTGAACTTTCCTGCTAGCCGTTTGTACAGTGGGACTGGAAGAAGCTTGCGGCAATGCACCTGCCTAATATTTCAAGAGAACAACTGTAATTACATATGGATGCGCAAACATCCCCCTGAAGTAACTCTAGATCCAAACAGGATTAAGAATTCTATCTGATATTTTGTTTACTCTAATATCGTGTCCCACTATTATCCAGCACATAACAGCTGATCAGCAGCAGGTCTCCCTTCTCCATACCACTTATGTTGTCCAAGGGAAGGGCAGGGCCTATACAGCTTGGCACTAGTGTCATCGCAGGGGTTGCCAGAATGAGGTTAAAGACAACATCGGACTGCCTTAGGGACTCCAGCTCCAGATTTGTCCTCAGGGTTTACTCGCGAAGCCTTTCCCATGAGTGGGTATGAGCAGCGGAGGTTTGAAATCAGAGTCTTCTCTGTCTTAGATGGACTGCCTTCCCAGGTTGATGAGTTCCATCTACCCAATTATAAGCCTGCACTCAATTGGCATAGAGCAAGGCGCCAGGGGTTGCTTTCCACGGAGGGAGAGGCCATCGCGCCTCACTGGATAGCTACCACTTGCCTCAAGCTGGGCAGCCCCAGCCAACTAGTGCTGTCCCACCACAGTCTGCCCGCTCCACTGGGTGTGTTGGGCTTCGGCATACAAGTGGCCCGAGCTGCAGACTATAAGTACTGCACCAAGTACAACAAGAAGACAAAGAAAGAAGCCAGCACTCAGACTAGGATGCTGGAATATACAGACCATGACCACTGGTTTATCGGATGATCTTTGGGAGATCAGCGACACACACAAGACAGCAGAGATTAACAATAAATTGCTGAGACTCCAAGTGGACATTGCAACGCTCCAAGAGACACACCTCACAGAATCGGGAATCCTGTGTGAGAGAGAGTATACTTTTTTCTCGCAGGGGAAGGGCTCAAACGAGACCGGAGAGCATGGTGTTGACTTTGCCGTGAAGAACTCGCTGCTGAAGATGGTAGAGTCTCATGAGAAAGGCATGGAGCATGTTTTCTCACTTTGACTCCACACATCCAATGGGCCTGTCAACCTTGTCAGTGCCTATGCCCCAAACCCCTACTCTACACAAGATGCAAAGGAGGAGTTCTACGACCAGCCCTCAATGATAATACAGGGGATCCCAAGTCAGGCATAGTTGCTACTACTTGGCAACTTCAACGCCAGAATCGGCGCTGACCATGACTCCTGGCTAAACTACCTGGGGCGGTATGGGTTAGCCAGTATGAATAACAATGGGCAACAACTGCTCAAGCTTTGCACGCTCCACGAATTGTGTGTTACCAACACTTACTTCCAGATCAAAGCTCAGCACAAAGTGTCTTGCTGCATGGGCAACTGCCAGTCTTGCATACAACTTTGCCCAGGCCTGCACCCTCGAGAGGACACTCCGGTGTCACATCACCGCGATGGCTCAACACAGAAAGTAGCCCCTGCTTACTTTCAGACATTCCCATCCAGTTGAATAAACGTGTGTTTGTGTGTATGTGGTTGTTAGGTTGAAATCTCAGTGTGTCATAACAGCAAGAATTCTGCCCCCTCCACCCACCACCCCATTGACAAGCACGACAAATGGTCTGTCGGTGTTTCTGCACTTCAGAGCACATCAATACAGTAGTACTAATAGCCTTCACACTTTGGCTGAATAGTGAACATGCTAACTGGTGTGGTACAGCTTGGCAAGGCATGAACTCAGTGGATATGAAGTAGGCTCTAAGTTAACAATGGCAAAAAGAGCAAGCAAGCAGTCCTGTGATGCAGTCTGTCCAACCTGTGAGCTGGGTGCCTGTTCCTGTGCACAAACTGTCCTTTCAGTGGCCTTTCAATGCTAGTTGCTGGTGCGCCCTTTAGTGCACTGTCTTTCCTAAGTGAGCAACAAATGGATTGGAGAGCTGCCATGAGGATCCTGACAGGTGGGGAATTCTCATGAATGTCGGGTGCATGTGGTATGTGCTCATTAATCATGTGCTGAGATGGTAGTAAACAACACAGAGGCTCCTTCCAGCAAACGGCAAGCTGAAGTTACCAGGTATCCATTCTGACCTCCATGTCAAGACTTTTTGGAGTCTATTTTGCCCACGGTGGGTGGTAGGATGGGAAGTTAAATATTACTGAGATAAGCTATGAGTTTCTTCTGTGTAACGATGGAAAAATTAGGCAGAGTTTTCATTCCTGACCCCTATCCAGTTACTGTCATTCAACTCTATTTTGTACATTCTATTCAGCTGAACAATGCTGCATGTAAGGTTAGCAGACATTCATCTGAAATTAGTATTTACTGTTATAACTGCTGTTGTCAAACAACATCACAGCATCTAATTAAGTTAGATACATAAACTGCTGTGAATCACTCTTGAATAAAGATGTTTTAGCTTCTGTGCTTTTGTGTAAAGAAGCACTGAAAAACAAAAAAATGTTGATTGAGTACACTATGAATTATAGATATCATTAAAATAATTTCTAATGGATGTATAGCTCACCAGTATTTATCATCTAACTTACAAATGACATATATAACCATTTCAACAAGATAGCAAAGTTTAACCTGTGTCTATTCAAAAAAATGCATTTATATAGCACTTTGACAATCTCAGGCCAGCTCAAATTACTTTGTAACCAATGAAATACTTTCAAATGTGGTCACTGTTGTTATGTTAGCAGCGCAGAACAGTAAGACTCCACAAACAGCAATGTAATAATAACCAAATAATATAGTGATAATGATTAGTTGAGATATCATGAGAATCTCCCCTGATCTAATACCTGGAATCTTTTACTTGTATCTTAAAGGGAAGACAAGACCTCAGTTCAGTGTCTCAACTAAATGACTGCATCTCTTCAATATTGCATTGGAGTGGCAGCTTGGTTTTGTGTTTGAAAACCGTGATTTGAAACCAGATCCTTCAGACTCAGAGGAAAGACTGTTGTCACTGAATCACAACTAACCTATGGAAAATAATCCAATGTGAGTCACCACCTTTCCTGTGAGGGAAAACTAAGGCAAGAAAAACTTATTCTCATTTTGCTTTTATTATCTTATTATTATCTTATCTTCTGTTGTTATTATCTCAGCTTTATCAAATTTGAATACGTTCTATCAGATTTCCGTTGTGTAGATAAAGGTAAGGCAATATCAGTGGTAATTTCATTATTCTAAAGGAATTGATCTTTGGCAGTATTTCATATTCTCAGAGGTTAAGCTGTTGTGGGAGCAAAAAAAATGAAATAGTTGATACTGAAAGGTGTCAACATTAGGTCTCCATTAACACACTTAGAAAGCAGCACAGTAAGAAGTACTAGTACATTATAGTCTATTTTGGTACATTTATGGTCATTTTTCATATTATTATGCATTAATTTGCAATGTGCAATTCAAATAAAACTGCACAAGAGTCATTTTTCACATAATTTAAAATCAAATTTTGTACATTCAAGTGAAGAAATTAGATCACAAAATATTCTATTTCAGTGTGTATAATAATATAGTCTATGTCAGATCCAAGAAGAAAACTTGTTCCAGTCTCTGCATGAGTACGTTGTTAATGTGTTCCCAGAGATATCTTCTGTTTGACACTTCTAGAGAAACTGAAAACACTTTTAAAAAGATTTTGAAATGTTACTACCCTATAGTTTGACACATGGAGTGTAAAAGCCATAAAGTAATGTAATCCACTTCAACAGCACAGAAACCATTACAGAATATTGAAGTGGGAAAAGAGCTTGTCTGGAAAAGAGCAAGTCAGGGTTATATAGAATTTATAGAACAAAAACAGGCCATTCAATATTCTGCACCACAATCCTCCAGTTCTATTTACATCAGCTGTCGCTCCTGCCAGGTCCTTCTGTTCCTTAAAGACCATAAAATCATAAGATGGAGAAGCCGAAGTAGACCAGTCAGCCTATTGAGTTTGCTCCACTATTCAATACAGTCATGATTAATCTTCAACTTGACTTTTCTGCCTATTTCTCATAGCTCTTGAAACCCTGTCTGATTTTAAAAAAGCCTCAACAGCCCTCTTAGTAAAGAATTCCACAGATTCACTTCGCTTTGAAACAAGAAATTCTTCCTCACCACTGTCTTGAAGCAATGACCTCTTATTCTGAAATTATGCCTCTGATCCTAGACTCCCTTACAAGGGGAAACAACCTTTTTTCATCTATCCTGTCAAGCCCCCTAAGGATCATGTATGTCTCAATAAGATCACCCCTCATTCTTCGAAATTCCAATGAGTACAGGCTTAAATTACTCTCCTCATGAGACAATCCCTCCATACCTGGGATCAGCCTAGTGAATCTTCTCTGGACTGCTGCCACTGCCATTTTATCTTTGCTTAGCTAAAGGGCCCAGAGATGTTCACAATATTCAGCTGCGGTCTGGTTAGTTGCCTTCATGTATGTTTTAAGTTACCTTAAATGCATCATTGTTGAAGTCAGTATTCTCTAAACCCTAGTTGCTGTGGTGAAAGCATCATAACTTAAACATCAAGCCGCCAGAGATGACTAATAAAAATGGAAGAAAAGATTCATAGTCTGTGGTTAAGATTAGTTAACCTTGTGGACCTGCCATTATTCCTGCAAAACTTTCCTTAAGTAGATTTAATAACAGCAGAAATGACCCATGGTTACATAGGGTTGTACATGATGTCTGGAGAAAGTAGGTTCTATCTTCTGTATTTAATGCTTTGTTACGTTTTTATGTTTCTTTGCATTGCAGTGCTGTTATACATTTGATATCTTGCAAGCCTGCGCTATTAACCAAGTTAACATTTTCAAGTCCAATTTGATCTTCTTCAGAATGAAAGCAGCGTCATTTGGATTTGAAACATTAACGTTATTTGTCTCTTCACTGTTGTTGCCAGCCTTTTCAGTTTGTTCAACACCTTCTCCTTCTTATTCAGGTATCCACCTTCCACGGTCTCTACTTTAGTTTCACTATTTATAGGTTATCTTAAGCTTTATCTTGCGATGACAGTCAGTACATAACTGAGAACCAACATGCAGTAGCTCAAAGCTCTGCATTAGCACAATATGTAAACAGTGCTCATGTACTTGATCATTCGCTCTCTTGATTTAAAAGAAGTTTGCTGGAAAATATTTGTTCAGTTACAGGCTTAGACACAATTCTATGGATGCATCAGTGAAGGTTCTGCGAAAGCACTACTGTGAAGTAATTGCTGCTCCTTTTTAATCTCTGTTGGATCACCTTGACAATTTTCATCTTGTCAGAATCTTTGTAAAAATATCAGCTGAATAGACTCACGCAGGTAGTCACCGTGCCCTTTCAAATTATTTGGTGAGGGAACTCAAAATTCAAACACCAATGCAATGGCTGGGTTTAAAAACCACTGACAAACAAGCTGCTGGTGTTTGCGGATTTCTCGCCTACTACTGGACACCTCCCCACTGCTAGCGTGTCAAACAGTTAAAATCAAGCCCACAAGGATTTTCCTCTCAATAGAGTCAACTGCACAAATCCCCAGCTCACTGCTCCTATAACTGTGTTCTGTTCTGCACAAAATTACCCACAACGTTAACCTTAATTTTGGATTAGGAGATGCCAGTGTTGGACTGGGGTGTACAAAGTTAAAAATCACACAACACCAGGTTATAGTCCAACAGGTTTATTTGGAAGCACTAGTTTTCGGAGCACTGCTCCTTCATAAGGTGGTTGTCAGAACGACAGCCACCTGATGAAGGAGCAGCGCTCCAAAAGCTAGTGCTTCCAAATAAACCTGTTGGACTATTGGTGTTGTGTGATTTTTAACTAAATTTTGATCTTCACTAAAAGGCAAACAGTAAAATAAATAAACAAATGAAAAGAAGCAAAAATAATCGCATTTTTATCTAGCATATTTCATTTCTGGATGAAATTACAGCCAGTTAAGTACTTAAAGTCTAGTCACTATAGGAAAAATGGTGGTCAATTTGTAGACAGTAAACTTTCACAGACAGCAATGAGATTTTGATCAGATAATCCATTTTTGCATTTTATTATCTGTTTATGAAATATGATTGTTGGTGGTTGGCCATGGTGGTTGATTTAATGATATTAATTGAATAAAATTGGTCAGGATACATGGATAACTTCCTTATTCTTCTTTGAAATACAGCCATGATAACTTTTGTTGCCATTTGAGTAGGTATGTAGGGCCCCTGTTTAGTATCTCATCTCAAAGACAGAACTTTAGGCAAACCATTGTTCCTTCAGTACTGCACTAGAACAAAAACTGAAATTGCTGGTGAAACTCAGCACGCCTGGCAGCATATGTGGAGAGCAAGCAGAGTTAGTGTTTCGAGTCAGACCGCATGAAAAGTCAGCAATGAAGAATCAAAAGCATCAGTCATATATTTATGAATTCTGGTTAAAAAAAATGTGACTTTATCATCATAAACCAAAGGTCTTGAGAATATATTGTATGGTGCGAGTGCTCTGCCCAAAGGCGAAAGCCTAGGCTCATTGATGGGCCTGAACCATGATTTAGGCAGTTTTTTGTCAGAAGAAATTTTCTGTAGCCTTCCATTCTTGGGTGCAGCTCAACACTACAGGTCCCAATGTCTCCCTAAGTTAGATCAGGAGCTGAAGCCATGCTGCTGGTATTACAGTCGGTTCTGCTATAACGCATAGAGTCATAGAGATGTACTGTTTCTTCAACGCGAATTGGCTTTAACAAGGTTGAAAAATTTAGACCGTAATGTATAGAATGTGAACCTTCCTGACTTGTATTGGCCATAACACGATTCTGACACCATTAGTTCAAATGGAGTGGTTATTGCGTGATTTTTTTATAACGTGAGATTGCACTAGAATGGAACTGCCATGTTACATCAGAACCAACTGTATTTTTTAGCAACGGTAGCCATCTGACCAACTGAACTAACTGGTCCCATATTGTACATTACCTGGCAAAATACATTATTTGACTGACCATGGTTAACACCATTCCTAATTCATTGTATTATGCACTTTAGATTTTTGGTAATGCTCTGCAGCAAATCAATTATTAACTTGCAATAATTAGTGCCTAGTCATCATTCTCAGGATGTCATTGTGCCTCACCTTCCTGAAGGAATCAGTGTGTAACAAGGCACCACCATCAAACATGTAAATGGGTGCAGTTTGAGACTTCCAGGTAATATGATACAACTAGCAGTAGTAAACAGTTTACAACTTATGTTCTCAACTTTATTTAGAATAACCCATTCTCTCTCTAGCTACAATTAAATATCATTTGATAGTATCTGCATTCCATACTCTGGAAATTTTCATTCATTTGCCCTATTGTCTTCACTTTTCTATTGAATCTCAATTCACTATTTGTTCTAATTTAGATTAAAGCAAACTATTTTGTCATCTGCTTAATAATAAAGATATCGATAGACACCAAAAAGTTCTGTCAGCACCTAACCAGTGTCATGCATTGAAGTGCGTCCTAGTATATCCATATATTTTTAACTTATTAGAATTATTTATTGTGGGCAAGACAAAGCTGTTCAAAGTAATACAGGATACACCCACAAATTGAGAAACTGAAGGTAAAACACTGACAACAATAAAATGGAAAGTTTGTATCATTGTGTGAATTAGGTTACTGAAGGCTAAATTATATTGTTTACCCTAAAACACAAAGTAGGCAGAGAATGTCAATCTGTTTTGCATAAATGTCCAATCAATTTTGAAGTCTTTTTTGACGTTCCTGTGGGTTATTTAAGGATGAGTGAGAATTCGAAAAGGTCAATGAGTAGTCAGTATTAAAATATGAGTATCAGTGATGGGTGTGAACCCTAACAACGTTGAATGTTCTTCTGAATTATTATTAGTTGTTAGCTCCACTTCTTTCTTGAAAAAAATAGCTTTTAGACTAGATAACAATTATATGAAGTGAAAGTTGTTGTTTGCAGATATATGTCGGGAACTTTGAGGAAAAGAAGTCTTGACATTTTATTAGTTTATTTACCACAAGATTTCAGAAGAGGAACACAAAATGAAGTGAAGAAGGCGTTTGGTATGCTTTCCTTTATTGGTCAGAGTATTGAGTACAGGAGTTGGGAGGTCATGTTGCGGCTATATAGGACATTGGTTAGGCCGCTGTTGGAACATTGTGTGCAATGCTGGTCTCCTTCCTATCGGAAAGATGTTGTGAAACTTGAATGGGTTCAGAAAAGATTTACAGGGATGTTGCCAGGGTTGGAGGATTTGAGCTATAGGGAGAGGCTGAGCAGGCTGGGGCTGTTTTCCCTGGAGTGTCGGAGGCTGAGGGGTAACCTTATCGAGGTTTACAAAATTATGAATGGCATGGATAGGGTAAACAGGCAAAGTCTTTTCCCTGGGATTGGGGAGTCCTGAACTAGAGAGCATAGGTTTAGGGTGAGAGGAGAAAGAGACCCTAAAAGAGACCTAAGGGCAACTTTTTCACACAGAGGTTGGTACATGTATGAATGAGCTGCTAGAGGAAGTGGTGGTAGCTGGTACAATTGCAACATTTAAGAGGCATTTGGATGGATATATGAATAGAAAGGGTTTGGAGGGATATGGGCCGGGTGCGGCAGGTGGATCTAGATTGGGTTGGGATAGCTGGTCGGCATGGACGGGTTGGACCGAAGGGTCTGTCTCCATGCTGTACAACTCTGTGACTCTATGTATCTTTGGCATTTGTAAATTTTTTTCACAATCCCTTAGTGAACTCATCAAGATCACAAAGCATTTCACACATGGAGTGATTATCCATAACACAAAAATATCAGCTATGTATACACAGATGTAGTCCCTGATATCAGTTAGCAGCAACAGGCCACAGTAATCATTTGTGCATGAATTGCTGATGGCACCAGGTTGGAGGTGGGGTTGGGAGGGTGGGGGATTGGTGGGAGGAGGGGAGCTGAGGTAGAGGCAGGCACTGATGATGTACAGCTTCCTCTTCCTGGGGCGTCTGGGGAGTAGGTCTCCTCAGCCCGCCCTTCTCTGTTCTCGCCCTGACACTTGGCCCTCTCAAGCCTTGTGCTGTCTGAAGAGGGATCCTGCCCCTAGCTGGAAGGCCATGCCTGGGGAGGGGATAGGGCTGCTGCTGCACTTGATGCACTCGCAACCTATAGCTTTCCTCACTTTCACTGTCAAAGAAGGAATGATCCACCTTCTGTTCCTGGTTTGTGTTGCTATCCAAGGAATGCCACTCTAACAGTGACAATATCAGGCTTCAGTGTTGGACCTGCCTTTTGAAGGCCTCAAAATTTGACACTCATCACTGATAATCAATGCAGGAAATGATTCAGGCTGCTAAGTCTTAAATTCTTCTTTTGATTGTACACACTTCAGGCAGCTGTTTGAGAGTGGCTGTTGCTTTCCACTGCTCCTGAGTTTAGACCATTAAATATTGCTCATAGTACTGCAGATGTAATCTCACCAGCACCTTGTATGGTTGCAGTAAGATTTCTCTACTCTTATACTCCAACTATCTTAAAATAAGGGCCAACATTAGCCTTCCTGAATACGTTCTCCTTTCCAAAATGAGTAACTTCAGATGTTTGTATCACTCTTACAAGCTGCCTTTCCACCTTTGTGGTGTCTGCAAATTTACTTACAGTACATTCGCTTCCTTCCTCCAACTCATTAATCGATATGGTTAACAGTTGCAATCCCATCCCTGTGGAACCCCATTGGTCACAGATCACCAGTATGAAAAGGAACATTTATCCACATTACTTGTTTCCTGCCATTAGCCCATTCTCTATCCATGTAAATATACTACCTCTAATACACTACCTCTTCACACATGTGTGTTCAATGCATCACCAAGAGGTTGCATTTTCAGCAATTATAGCCTTTTGAATATTCTTTTTCCAAATGGCATGATGCTCACCAACCACAACTTACGCATGTATTCCAGCCATCAGTCTTGCTAGCCACAATGTGAACGTTTCATACCAGTTTCATTCATGATATTAAGCCAGAGTTTTGTTGACAAGATAATGGCTGATGGTGCTCAGTGCCATTTATGCTTCATTTGTACAGAAATTTAACTAAGAAGATGAGTGGTCAAATGCAAATATCCTACAGTTGCATTGTTGCATCAATACCTTTTTTATGAATGACAGTGTGTTCTCTATTTCACCGCTGAAATACTTTTGAATGTGAAATTTGCACCACAGAAGCAAATAAATCCATCACAGGTATTTAGGGCTTGTAATTAGCAGTGCAACTATGCATTGATGTAGTTAATTATGATCACTTTGTTCATCATCAACTACTTCAAGTATGTAGGCTTGTTCATTCAGATTTTGGAGTTTTTGAGGGAAATTCTAAAAATGTCAAATTTTAAACTTTTTTTTAGAGCTATTCCTCTTGTTTCATTTTATTCTCAATTCAATCTTCTTTCTCCCTAAATATTTCTCTTTTTCTACCTGATTTAATTTTAAATACGACCTTTTAATTTACCCTCCTGCTTAGTTATTCTGCTTTATTGATTAAACCTCATTGATTTTGTAGAGACCTTTATAGATCTCAGATCCCAGTTGTTCTGTTACCTTCACTGCACTATTGCAGGTTCACACATTAAATAACTTTGTGGATTAAATTCTCTGAGCTAGAAGTTAAAGGGAAATGTCTACCCAATAGAACACGCTGTTTGATGTATATTACAGTGATATTTAGTCCATTATCTGCTCAGAAACACTGACTATTTCCACAGGGAAATGGAAAATCTTCTTCAAGCACATTGAAAGTAACACATGGGGATTTCCACAAAAAAATTAAATGTGACTGAGTTGTGCTGTTTTCGTAACCTTTTCTTTCAACAAAATGTTATTCAGAAGGCTATTATTTTGCATCTTGTGAAGTCCTCTCAGGTTTAAAATTTAGTAAGTTCATAACTAAGGGCAAACTCAAGTAGTTGACTTATGTCAATTTTTTTTTACCTTGTAATCAAAAAAAGTAAAAAAAAAAACAATTGTCACAGGCAAATATTGCATAAAGTAGTGGTTCTTGATGGGTTGATGTTCAAGTTGCATTGACTCCACACATTTTATTGAAGTCTCTTTTTGAATGTGAAATTTGCACCACAGAAGCAAATAAATCCATCACAGGTATTTAGGGCTTGTAATTAGTAGTGAAACTATGCATTGACAGTAGTAAATAAGGGGTTCTGCTTGAGATTTTGCAGGGAGAAGATGTATCTATACCAATTCCCTAAAGTCCTCGTAATCGTGTCCAACTAAATATAGTTGTACTTATTGCAATCATGCAACAAGTCTTCTTATTAACTAAGGATAGTGTAGCACTGCATGGTGACATATATCCCACTGCTAATCATAAAATGGGCACAATTTAAAACAAGGACAAACAGTGAGCTACACCTGTATCCACCATCACTAAAGAGGTGTCAAGTGGTACCAGGTACCAGGAGTGATTATCTTGAAAATGTGACATCTTTGCAGTGATGTGAATCTGACCCCCATTAGAAGGAGAAGAACTCCAGAAGATGCAGAAAGGAAAGAAAATGAGCATGTACATTTAACACTTTAAGAGTGTTATTGCTTTAAGAAGAGTTAGATGGTCAGTCAGCAGCTGAAATATGATTACTGACAGAGACAGACTGCAGCAGCCATGAAAGTCGTAAAACAGCAAGTTCAGCACTCCAAATACAAAGTTTCACCAATAATTTTGCAAAGGGGACAGACTAAAAGACAGTGTATTTGGGAAAGACAGAAAAGCCAGCCCCCCCATAGGAAAAATCAGAGGCTGATTCTTATTCATTTGCAGGATGTGGACATTTATGACTAGGTCAGCATTTATTGCGCTTACCTAATTGCTGTTGAGAAGGTGGTGGTAAGCTGCCTTCTTAAATCACTGCAGCTCATTTGCTGTAAGTACACCCACAATGCAATAAAGGAGAGAGTTTTAAGATTTTTGACCTAATAACAATTAAAGAACCCCGATATAGTTCCAAGACGATGATGTGGAGATGTATCATTGTAGAAAAGACTGTTGTTACTCTATTGCTGCTTTACTTAAGTGGTGCACAAGGACATTGTGGATTGATTAGCTTTGCACTTTTACTGCTTCATTGTATCTCAGTTAAATATCTGTTTTTAAAGCCCAATAATTCATCATGTGTGAAAGCTGTTACAACTAGTCCATGGGCAAGGATCCTCAATTCATTATGGTTTTAGATGAGACACCCCAGAAATGATTATGCTCCCAGGTTAAGCAGGAGGTACTAGATCTCCTTCTTTATCCAGATACATCCCACTCATTTCAGTTAGTCATAACCAAGCTAACTTAACACATAAATCCCTTCCCACATGGATAAATTTCCAAATTTCATTGTATTTATACTTTGAAAGGAACCAATTTAACCAAGCTCCTGAGGTTTAAAGATGGATAGTTTATTAGGTACTAAAATGTACCGATGAATAATAAAAAAACAACAAACTTGCATATGGATTAGAAATGAGAAGTGAGACAACACATAGCAGTTAAGATAAAAAGATATACAAATCAGTCTTTGGGTTCTGTGTGAGGAATAGAGGGCGGATCATAGTTGAGTTAAGTTGGGTGATTTTGGTAGCTCTGATTTCAACAATTGAGCTGTTTGTCTGGATCTTACTGGTTCTGCAAGTTAGCAAAAGGGAGTTGTCCTGTTTCCTTTTCAACAGTGCTTTGTTGGTTTATGACTTGCTTCTTGCAAGCAGCAAGAGAAACTTTCTTCTTCTACCTTTGCCAGAGCAGAGGTGCATATTAAATGATCTTAGCAGCTGTAACCTTTGAAGCTTACACTAGCCCATAGAGCACCGTACTATCACATCAACGCCAAGACTGCAGTTGTATATTTTAACCTCTTCTCATGTGTGTTCCTGGAAATGGAAAATGCAAACATATCTTTCACAGAAATTGTTTCTTTCACCTCATATCATGTCCACTGTCTGGGACATAATTCTCAGGAGATAGTATTTGCTGAGGTGATAATCGACCTCCATTATTTCTGCAACAGTAGGACATGATACTTCCATTTTTGAATTGTGACTCTTCCTTTGAGGTGTCTCTGCCTGAAGTTCATTGACACTTTCTAGGTGCGACATTCGATACATTCTCTCAGGACTGAATATAATCCTGCTGGAATTTTCCCGATAGTCACAGAATTATAGAATTATATTCTCAGAATTTACATTCCATGCCACTTTGGCTTGTAGTCCTTTACATTATGCTCTTTCACAGAAAGATCATCTTACTTACAAGTTCAGCATGTCTGTCAGTAATTCCAGGCCTGCTGTTGTGACAAACAAAATAGATGTGTGAGCTAATCTTCTACAATAATGGAGCTGCAAAATACACAATGCATTATGCTACCAGTTTTTATTTTGATATATTTAATATAGAATCCCGACAGTGTAGAAACAGACAATTCAGCTCATTGACTCCACACCTACCATTCAAAGAGCATTACACCCAGACCCAACCCATCCCTGTATTTCCCATGGCTAAAAACCTAACGTGTACATCTTTGGACTCCAGGAGGAATCTGGAGCACCCAGAGGAAACAAACACAGACTCTGGAGAATGTGCAAAGTCACCCAAGGGTGGAATCGAGCGCAGGTCCCTGGCACTGACAATGCTAACCACTGAGCCACCATGGCACCCAATATGTGGAAGTAATGCTTGTCCAAGAGCTTAATGCACCTACGTAATAGCAAAATGAATACTGTAATTAATACAAAGAAATGAGGAAAACATTCTCCACAAATAAGATGCCATAAGTAACAGCCTCAGGAATTGTTGTTAAATTTGGTATTCTCTGGAGGTAAACTTTGAGGAAGTGATGTTGTCTGTGATACTAGGTAAACTACATTAATACTCTCTGGCATGTCAACCTTGATTATGAACTTAAGCATTTTATGGAGCTTAGACACACACATAAAAATGCTCCAACCCATGTTGACTTAACATACAAGAAAATTGTGTGGCATGGCAGACACAATATAAATGACAAAGAAATGGGCATATCTGATTAAATTTAGCTTTCCCCTGATGGCTAACCAAATGAACAGCCTAGCTCATGGGTGAAATGAAGACACTAGTGGATAAAGGCCCTAACAAGAACCCTTGTGAATGACAGATCACAAATTGGGAAGAAAAGGGATCAACAATTGGGATTCAGTAAGGAAGCAATTGGTTGGGGTGGGTGTGGTGAAATTTGCAAAAAAGAAGAGGATGAACAGTCAACAATTAGGATGGAAAGGAAGAATTAAACTCATTAGGAATTGGAAGAGCTGGATGGAGGAGAAGATTAGCAGTCAGCAAAGTAATTATTCAAGACATTTGCAATCAGGTGGTCTCAGAGTAGATTAGAGATCAGAACTGGGGGAAGTCAAAAGCTTTCTTGGGGGCTGTGGAGGGGGAGAAGTCCTGTTCCACCGGGCCCACACAGAGTGGTGAAAAAGATACTTACATTTGGAAGCCAAAATTTCCCACTTGACTTCACTGTTCACAGCCAACTTCAAATTAGAACTCTAGCTGCACTGGATGAGGCTAATTAAAAAAATGAGTGTCTCGCCTCTAAGGAACACTTAGATGCTCTGACAAACAGAGGAGGAGGTGCCGGATGTCTTGAAATGTATAAAAGTGGATAAGTCCCCAGTACCTGATCAGGTGTAGCTAAAGAAAAGATTGTTGGACCCCTTGCTGAGATATTTGTATCTTCGATAGTCATAGGTGAGGTGCCGAAAGACTGGAGGTTGGCTAACGTGGTACCACTACTTAAGAAAGGTGGTAAGGAAAAGCCAGGGAGCTATAGACTGGTGAGCCTGCCGTTGGTGGGGGAAAGTTGTTGGAGGGAATTCTGAGGGACAGGATTCACATGTATCTGGAAAAGCAAGGACTGATTAGGGATAGTCAGCATGGCTTTGTGTGTGGAAAATCATGTCTCATGAACTTGATTGAGTTTTTTGAAAAAGTAGCAAAGAGGATTGATGAGGGCAGAGTGGTGGACATGACTTCAGTAAGGCATTCGCCAAGGTTCCCCATGGGAGACTGATTAGCAAGGTTAGATCTCATGGAATACAGAGAGAACTAGCCATTTGGACTAGAGGGTGGTGGTGGAGGGTTGCTTTTCACATTGGAGGCCTGTGACCAGTAGAGTGCCACAAAGATCAGTGTTAGGTCCACATCTTTTTGTTATTTATATAAATGATTTGGATGTGAACATAGGAGGTACAGTTAGTAAGTTTGCAGATGACACCAAAGTAGGAGGTGTAGTAGACAGCGAAGAATGTTACCTCAATGTACAATGGGATCTTGATCAGATGGGCCAATGGGCTGAGGAGTGGCAGATGGAGTTTAATTTTGATAAATGTGAGCTGCTGCATTTTGGAAAAGCAAATCATAGCAGGACTTATACACTTAATGGTAATGTTGCTGAACAAAGAGACTTTGGAGTGCAGGTTCAGAGTTCCTTGAAAGTAGAGTCGCAGGTTGATAGATAGTGAAGAAGGCATTTGGTGTGCTGTCCTTTATTGGTCAGAGTATTGAGTTCAGGAGTTGGGAGGTAATGTTGAGGCTGTACAGGACATTGGTTAGACCACTTCTGGAATATTGTGTGCAATTCTGATCTCCTTCCTATTGCAAGGATGTTGTGAAGCTTGAAAGGGTTCAGAAAGGATTTACAAGGATGTTGCCAGGGTTGGAGGATTTGAGCTATAGGGAGAGGCTGAATAGGCTGGGACTGTTTACCCTGGCATGTCGGAGGTTGAGGGTTGACCTTATAGAGGTTTATAAAATCATGACAGGCATGGATAGGATCGATAGACAAAGTCTTTTCCCTGGTGTGGGGGAGTCCAGAACTAGAGGGCATAGGTTTAGGGTGAGAGGGGAAAGATATAAAAGAGACCTAAGGGGCAACTTTTTTACACAGAGGGTGGTGCGTGTATGGAATGAGCTGCCAGAGGAAGTGGTGGAGGCTGGTACCATTGCAAAATTTAAAGGGCATCTGCATGAGTATATGAATAGGAAGGGCTTGGAGGGATATGGGCCAGGTGCTGGCAAATGGGTCTAGATTGGGTTAGTATATCTGGTCAGCATGGACAAGTTGGACTGAAGGGTCTGTTTCCATGCTGTACTTCTCTATGACTCTATTCACCTCAGTAACCATGACTGGTGAGGTAGAGTATTGGAGTCATGTTTCAAGCTGTTCAATTTAGAATGCCTCACTGATTCTTTCTCTCACCTACCTTGAGAAATAACCAAGTGACCCTTATCTCTCATGGGTATTCTCCAACGCTGTCCATTCCATTCTTTATTTTAAGCTTTTGAAGTTCAGTTGTGGCTTCTTCTCATTGCTACTTTCTGATTTTCATCCTTTTTCACTTAGGTAACTTTGCCGATTGCTTTATGAAACTTGACACTTCACCTTGATTATCATAATGTAAGGAAAGGAAGAAACTATCCTCAACTTATCAATGCTGCAATAATAGGTGAATTGCTTTTAAACGTAGAAAGTATTTGAACAGGAAGGGATCCATGTTAATCTGAAGAAGTGACCAGGTTATAAGCAACAGTTGGTTTGTTAAATGAGAATTCTCTGAGGAAGTAATCAGCTAGATAAAGTGAATAATCTAATGGGTGGAATTTACATCAACCTTTGGAAGACAATTGCTAGAGCTCCACCATTTAGAGTTTTTGGGCTATTTAGGCTCCTGGAATTGATGGCAAGGCTTACAATGCATTTGGATAGTGCACTGGAAACAAAGTCCTGGTCTTCTTGGAGTCATCACAAAAGTCCAATGTAGTCTACAAAATACCACAATCTATCTGATTTCTGTACTGCAAATTACTATTTATCACAAGGAATTATAATTTGGCTACAGGTAAAATGTTATATACTGTCAGCATATAACACTTAATTAAAGCTCTACTACATTTATAGATGCCCCTTACATACAGACAAACAAACAGATAGGTTATGGTTAAAGGGGAAAGACTGGAAAGATAGTTCAGTGGTGTTTGTTCCCAAGTTCTATTGTTAAGGTGATCCTTATGACACTTCCATTGGCTAGCGCATTGCCTCATCGTCTTTCTCCAGATGTTTCCACTGGTTGATAAGAGACACAAGGTGGCCAATTCACTTGTGAAAAGTCTCTGACTCATTAGGTTTACAATGAGCTTTTATAGCTGAGAACAAGGAAATCGCTCCCAGTCTGGACAAAGTCAGAAGTCATACAACACCAGGTTATAGTCCAACAGATGTAGTGTGATTGGTGTTGTGTGACTTCTGAGTTTGTCCACCCTAGTCCAGTAGTGGCATCTCCACGATCTAGGGAAGAGTTGAACACTTCTTTCTTTCTCTCCCTCTCTCTCGCTCTCTCTCTCTCGCTCTGTCATTCCCAGCTCCAATCAATTCAATGGTGTGAGAACCAATCACACAGTTTTTGGCAGGCAAAACATCTCTGTCATTGACAACTGGTCACTAGTCCATACATCAGTCAATTGCTATTCCAGCAAAGGCTGCATCTGAACATCCGCTCAGCTTGAAATCATCTGCACCTCAAAATCCAATTACTGCTATTCAAATAGTTGTTGGAATGATGCCTGTCATTAGTGTTAAATTATTTGCTTTCAAAACTGCAGTCAATCATTCTAAAAATGCTTTTTTAAATATTTTTTTCATTTCAATCCACACTCTTAAAAACACAAAAGGAATAGACATAGTCCATACACAAGTTAGTTAGGTCAATTGTAACTAGTTTAATAGAAGTGGTAGGAAAATCTATCATTGAAGAAGCAGTAACTAAAATATTCTTTACTAATTATTAGAAGTCTTTCAGAACTGACTAAATAAGGATAATGCAGTAGGTGTAAAGGTCCTGCATTCTTTAGAACTTCCTTGATTTCATTCTATTGAATTCAACAGAATTAAAATAAGGTGAGAAGGATAAAGGATATGTGATCAAGTCACATTACCATCCAAACTGTGTAAATGGAAATCTTCCGAGAGGCTTAATTGAATTCAAACAAATGTTTCACAGATTTCCTCATTTCAAGCAGACTAGCAAGGGAGCATAAAATTCAGAGCGGATAATTTGGCTGAATAGATTGAGGTCTAGCATGACACTAGATGACAGGGTGCGAGCCCTGGGAAACATCACTATAAACCACCCTCGGGCTACCAACAGCAACCATTAACTACTCCTGTCTATTTCCTGTCACTCAGCCAGTTTTGTATCCATTTTGTTACTGTCCCATTTATTCTATGAATTCTAACTTTTCTCACAAATCTGTGGTGTGGTCTGGTATCAAATGCCTTGTAGGATTCCATGCATACCCCATCAACAGCCTCACATCAACCCACTGTTACCTTGTCAAAATACTCAAGTAAGTTACTTAAACATCACTTCCCCTTATCAAATCCATGAAATTTCCTGAATGAATCTAAATTTGTCCACATGACTATTAATATTGTCCTAAATTATTGTTTCTAGAAGTCGTTGTATCACCTGATCCTGGGCCCTTGTTATATTAACTTAACCCACGCAGTAGGATTTTATAATCTGCCAGTTTTACGTCCCAGCTGACTGAATTCTGCATTGTAGATTATGTTATAACTACACCCAATGGTAGCTTGTTTAATTCCCATTCTTAAATGTCGGTAAGTAATAAAAGAACACAGTTTATCTTTCAAGACACTTGAATCATTCAGATGGGAAGAAATTTGTGGCTGCATTAATGCAGTGATATGTTTTTGGGCAAGGACAAGGTTAGCTGTCAAGTTTAAATGATAAGGCATCACGACTGGATAAGATGTATCCCAAGTATAATGAGAATGGTAGATGGGAAATTACAGAGACACATTTTCCTTAGATTTAATTGTGTCGGAGGTAAACTGCAAACATTACAAAGTTAATAAGCACCTCTTCCACAGGACATTTAGCAAGTGGAATAAACTCCCAACAGAAAAAGAAATTGGAATGACATGCATTGAGAATCAGTATAGATGGTCACGGAGATATTTAACAACATTACTTTTCTTATTTTTCTCACTGGAAGTTGGGAAACGTAAATTAAAGATCTCTCAAGCAAAGGATCAAGAGATGGTGGAAAGGAAGTCCATGATCGAGCAACTGTAGAAGAATTCTTATCGAACACACTTGCATCAGGTTTTGCATGGCTTTGTATATTTTTGATACTTTTGTACATTGTTTGACTGATGTCTTGAGAAAGTAGAGGTTCCCACCCATATTTCCCTATCAAAGATTATCTGGGAAATGGAGCTTTGTCTTTGCTTCCAAATCCATACAACTCTGTGGCTGATCTTTAGAATTATCTGGAAGAATATACAGTTGGCAGTTTACAAGCCATATATCGGATTTCACCAATATTAGCCTGAGATCAGAAACAACAAGATAACTGAAATACTAGATCTTGAGAACTGAGGTTCAAAGTGACACAGCCTCTTTCAAAATAAAGATTACAGGAAACATTTTCCACTTTTATTAATTATTAAATCTCAAGAGGAATATTTGTATCTTCTAATAATTAACTCCTTCATGAAGGAAGGGCATAAATTTTAGGTTGGGAATGGAATCAATCTAAGCAAAAAACTTTCTGGAATGTGGTCATTCTTGTCATGCTATGATGAAGGAAGATGGTCTAAAGAGAATAGTTTGTTAAAATCAATGGTGAACATATAGAGATTAAAAGGATTTTTGGCTTTTTAAAAATGTTTTTGGAGATTGGGGAATGTTTACAAGAAGTTGTCCCTTGAGAAATTAAATTGACAAGATAGACTGCATATGGTCAATGGAAAGAGTTATTTTGATGGGTCTATTGCTTTTGCCATTATGCTTTTTTCTTAACTCTTCAAAGGTGTTAGCCTAGAAATGCTATAGTGCTATACCCTATTTTCAGATGTTCCATGTGTACCTATGTATTCAATAAAGTGGGCAGCAAATGTTATTATAAAATTGGAACCATGAAATCTGTCATATTAATATAGGCAACCACCACAAATCTGAAACAGATATTATTCCCTTTGTATATTAGAATAAGAATAAGGGGCCTAATACCTGCTTAAGTTTTCACCCATACTCTCTCACACCTCACATATCAGCACTGGAGAAAACTAGCTCTGTGGGCAATGACAATCTCTGGGAATAGATAACCAGTTGCAAGTTTGTTTGTCTTTGAACCACAGTGACTCTACAATCATGTTTACATCTAGTCTTGCATCTCTTTGGAGATAGCAATGAGTTTTACCTAATGCCAAAGTAAGGACTTAAACTAATGTAACACATTAGTGCCAGCTATTTATATCCCTCCACTTATATGCCTTCACTATCATGACTGTCACACTCTCCCAATCACCACCACAAATATCCTTGATAATTCTCTACACTACTCATCCTCCTGGTCACTCAATTCCTCTTTTTGAGGACTTAATTGAGGGTTGAGACCAGTGATGCAAAAAATCAAATATTTGAGGCCTTTCCTTTGACAAGCTTCCTTGAAGTCTGTCCTATTAATGTCTCGATTTGCTAGATCAAAATGATAATGAGGGCTGCCGCCCAACATAAGGGTGTGCCTTGGACTTAGCTTTTTAGACTGGTCTCCCTGCTATAGGAAGGATGTTCTGAAACTTGAAAGGGTTCAGAAAGGATTTACAAGGATGTTGCCAGGATTGAAGGGTTTGAGTTATAGGGAGAGACTGAAAAGACTGGGGCTATTTTCCCTGGAGTGTCGGACACTGAGGGGTGGCCTTACCGAGGTTTATAAAGGGTAAATAAACAAGGCCTTTTCCAAGGGGTGAGGAAGTCCAAAACTGGATGGCATAGGTTTAAGGTGAGAGGGGAAAGATTTCAAAGGGATTTAAGCGACAACTTATTCACGCAGAAGGTGGTGCAAGTATGGAATGAGCTGCCTGCGTAAGTGTGGAGGCTGATACCATTACAACATATAAAAGGCATCTGGATAGGTATATGAAGAGAAAGGGTTTAGAGGCCAAATGCTGGCAAATTGGACTAGATTTATTAGGATATTTGGTTGGCATGAACAAGTTGGACTGAAGGGTCTGTTTTCATGTTGTATTTCTCTATGAATCTATGACTCTACACACCTCCATATATGCTTATTTTGCACTTGTGCTATCTGTTACTTCTCTGTATACTTTCTTCATCCTAATACTCCTAGTAATTTCACAGCTATACAAATGATCAATCTGAGTCAGTTTAGATTAGAATAAGTTTTAAACAACGGAAAAATTGCTGTGGAAAACAAATGGATTTGTTTAATGTAAAACTTCAAATTCATTTCAATGCCAATAATGTATAATTTTGATTACAGGCATTAATTCAAAAGTCTGGATATTATACATAATCAAGAAACCTAAATATTATTTTGATTAAGCTACAGCTACTGCAAACTACATAAATTTTCACCTCCTATTCTGCCATTTACTAAATACCATTTGTAATTTTACCATTGGTGGCAAATTTTAAATTTATATATTCTGAGTCTATGAAAAATGACAACTAAAAGAACACTTACAAATTGGTAATTTTTTTGCAGACTACCTGAGGTTAATGTCCCTTGTAATTATCATTCCATTTCCATGCGTAATGTCAGCAAACATTATTCCCTTTGCTTGTTACAGCATGTTAAAGGTATGGCAGTGTTTTATTTGCATACAAGATTAGAAATAGGCAGACTTTACAAAGACTAGCAAACACTTCTACCCCTTCAGACCAGCAGCTACTTCCTGGCTGCGGGGATGATAAAATCTCAGAACACCGGTCGGAAAGTTGCATCACTCTTAAATTTCCTTTGAAGACACATTAGCAACAGCATTGGCAGAGGATTCAGTTGTTGCACAAGCAGCATGAGATGAACTTCATTTTATTGTTTGCACTATTGCATGAGCGATGAGATACCAACAAAATGCAACATTTCAGCCCACGGATAATATGGGAACATTAGAGGGATTCAAAAAAACTCGGTGAGTTAAAATTAGCTTGTACTTCCTTATCTTGCAATCGTATTTGTAGCTATTTTAATCCCACAGCTCAAGAAAAAGTTAAAAATCACACAACACCAGGTTATAGTCCAATAGGTTTATTTGGAAGCACTAGCTTTCAGAGTGCTGCTCCTTCATCGGGTGGTTCTGGAGAACAAGATCATAAGACACTGAATTTAAAGCAAAAGTTACAGCGTAATGCAACTAAAATTACATATTGAAAAAGATCTGGATTGTTTGTTAAGTCTTTCATCTTTTAGAATGAACATGTTGGTTTCAGTTCTTTCATATGTAAATCCCAGAACTTTTTTTAAAGTTACATTCTCAAGTGAAATTTAACAATAGATGCCATGTCGTCTCAGATAATGCACTGATGATGTGAGGTGCCCTGCGTGAGGTTTAATGTGCCTCAATGTTCAGACTGACTCTATTTCTAAAAAAGGGATTTACAGAATCTTACATGGATTCATGCAGTTTTGAGCAAAATAAAATATAATTCTGCAAGTACAAATTCACCCCACAAACTTATATGTGTGTGTTGCATGTTGATGTGTGTGTGGGGGGCAGTTTAAGTGTCTATGAGAGAGTGTGTATATGTGTATATGTGTATGTATGTGAGTGTAAAGGGGTAAAAGTCTGTGAGGTGAGTATGTGTGTGTGAGAGAGAGTGAGGGAGACAGTGTGTAGTGCAGTGGGGTAACCTTGACATGAACCCAAGGTCCCATGGGTACCAAACTCGGCTATCAGCCTCTGCTCGGCCACTTTGCATTTCTGGAAAAGGGTTATCTTTGTTATGGCTAGTTTTACTCTTTGATGATGATAACATTCTTGAACTGCTTCAAATTGCATTTCACCTTTGCATTTTGTCACGTAAGTAGAATTTTTATTCTACAACAATATTCCTGTTGTAGACTTTTCATTTAATTTCATTAATTGCAGTCAAAAACAGTTTTCATCTAATGTAGAAACAGGAATAGGCCATTTTGCCCATCAAGCCTATTTATTAAACCATGGTTTCACTGTATCATGATAAAAACTACATCTCCTTGGTTCCATAACTCTTAACACCCTTGCCCAACAAAAATGGATCAATTTCAATTTTGAATTTTGCAATTGTGCTAGTGTCAGCAGCTTTTTTAGGACGGGCATTCTGTGTATCTTGATAATTTAATGGTTCAGAAAATGCAAATGCTGCAAAAATTTTATGTTGTTTACTATTTTAATCCACTGCATACCTGAAAGGCTGACATAGAGAGTTATGCTGAGAGGCTAAACTCAAATCAGACAATTTGCCATATTCAGAATTATTAGAATAGTTTTTTAGGGATGTGGAATTTACATTGATTTTAAAGGAGCCTGAACTGCAAATGACTTGTCCCCAATCCCCTTACCTCAAAAAAGAGACTCGTGGGAGTTTTCCCATTTTGAGATAGAACAATTGTGGATTTGGAGGTACAGTGATTTGCAGACTACACAACTGGACTTATTTTTAAATACTGTTTCAGCCTTATAACCTCAGTTGCTTGAGATTAAAACATTTTTAAAGTAACTCTACCTTTAATAGTATAAAGTATTCCTGCAAGTGGCGGCTCCGTAACTGAGTTTTCACAACCTGCTGATATTTGAAAACTTTATATTTTCACCAATTTAAACTTCTGAACCTTAAAATCAATGTTTATTCTTGGTGTCACTCAACATTAGGAAGTACTGTTTGATATGAATTATGTTCTTAAACTTATATAGAGGCATGTTTCATATCAATGAACATTCTAATGATTGGCCACTGACCTGAAACATTAACTCATTTATTCTCTCCGCAAATGCTACCAGACCTGTTGATTATGTCCAGCATTTTCTGTCTTTAGTTTAAAACAAATTCATTTCTGAGTGTTAATAAGATCAATGCTTTTCTCATTGTTAGTATGTGGTTGACTTTGCTAATTTACATACTATTTCAGTGTTGTAATCAGAGTTCAGCCTTCATTATAAAACATCTTGCTAAACTTGTTTGGTAGTTTCATTTTCTCTGGAATTGACGTAACTGATGTCCACAATGTATTCTTCAAATCTATACCTTAACTAACAGGTGGTGTTTTGCAAGGGCACCAGTTTTTCCACAAGTCTATCATAAATAATTCTTTCACATATTACTGCAAACAATGTGAACTGTATCTTCAATCAATACATTTAAAATTAGGCCAAGGGTTTTTCCCATCTCCTTTCCAACCCCATCTGTATTCTTTCCTGATGTTTAATGCCTATAAGTGAAATGGAGCTCATCAGTGCAGGTGCCGACAGAACTTTAATTTCATTTTTAAATTTTTGAATCCAAACTGAAACTGACAAAAAGCAAAGGTTACAAACTGATAGTAGGAGTTATTTTGGAGATTGTGATGTGTTCCTTGCTTTACTGTTCATATATTTTCCGAGGATCTGGGGGAGGTTGCTTCTTAAATTGCTAATGTAACTATGTACATATTTGGGGATCTGGACCAATTAATTAAATGAGCTAACAAATTGTGTCGATTTGACAGGTTAGGAGATATGTGAAGAGTGAAGCCATTGGATTTATGGAAGTCATTTTATTTTAACTACGTAACACTTTTGCAAAGTCAACCACATTCTAACAATGAGAAAAGCATTTATGTTATTAACACTCAGAAATGAATCTTTTCTAAACTAACGACAGAAAATGCAGGACATAATCAACAGGTCTGGTAGCATTTACAGAGAGAATGAACAGTTTAATGTTTCAGGTCAGTGGCCAGTCATCAGAATGTTCATTGATATGAAACATGCCTCTATGTAGGTGCAGACCTGCCGAGTATTTTCATCATTTTCTATTTGCATTTGTGATTTACAGCATCTACAGTACTTTTCTGTTGTATTAATGAAGCTGTCTCCACTGGGCCTTAAATATGGAAGCATTAACAATGTAGACAAACACAAGTGTTTACCTTGGGTTGCTAGCACAGAATAACATTATAAAATTAGCAATTGCTTTGCAAGTAACAAATCTGTGGATAGACTCGAGGTAAATGTAATTACTGTTGCATCACATAGCTCTTTTTTAATGATTAATGAACTAGGCATCTGGTATGATTGTGACTGAACAAAATAAAGATAGATAAAAATAGATATCCTCTAATCCTTTAGAAGAACACAGCGGTTGGTAACTTTACGCTGTAATAGTAGATGAGGAAGACCATTTGGTTCAGCACAATGAATCCATCCAAAGAACTTCTAATTTTTGCCACATTTCTAAAACAAAATTCCAATGTTTTTACTTTCTCTGCTTTAGCTACAAGTTTCTTCATGTAGATCACTCATCATGTGAAGAAATACCTGATAACTATTTTAAAAGTGTCCTTCTCCGTTTAAACTTGTGCTTATTAAATCTAACGTTGCATCGTTTAGCCCACATACATAACCTATCCAGTTCAGTCTGCATTTTATAAGTTGCTTCTTCTAATTGGATGGCATCTACAATTTTGAAGATCTAGAGCAAATATGATTATTTTTCATAACATTTATGAATCCAGTTCATTTATGTAAATTAGAAATAGTACTGGTCACAGCAGCCAGGCCTAATACATGATTCCCCAACTATAGCAAAACTCACTAATGAATATTTCTTTCCTATTCTTTAAGTAGCTTCTAATTTGTTATCAGGGTTTTCCACAAGCCAGTGATACACAAGAAGCCATAACTGGGTGAGTGCAGATATCTTCAGGGTTGAAAGGTTGAAAGAGTTTGTAAGAGAAAAGCAAAGGATGAGGCCAAGGAAAAATTTGAAAGCAAATATGAGAAGTTTTAAATCTCCTATATAATTAATTTGATTTAGTTTTCACTCATTTCTTGAAATTTAACTCTGTTGTTATACACAAAGCTCCTGATCTCCACATCATGCTGACATTTATAAGTCTGTGATTGTGCAACAGTGGTACATTTTCCATTTCCTGGGTTACTTACAAATACTAAATCAAAGCTAACATTGTCTGTTATGGCTTTTTCTTCACACACTGGGTTATGAAGTAAGGGGGATCTTTTAAATTCTTTTATTATTGAAACCTAGTTGTTATAAACTGATGGTACATGTTAAACAAATACTTTGAAAGTTTATTGCTCATCTTTGGAGAACAAGAACAAACTTGCAGAACCTCATGCAATTAAGTAAGTTGGGGCATGGTCCAGGCTTATGAAAGCATACATAGTCTGGAAACAAAGTACACCTGAAAGTGTTTTCAACCTTCCTTATTCCATGTATTCATATTTCTTTACCATCTGTTCCTCACACTGAGGAATACGTGTTCATAGATGTAAATGTTACTGGCAGTTAATACAAGCTTTTGTCTAAGGACAGTACTGCCCCTGGTGTTTGACTAACAGAATAGAAAATGAGAACGTTTCAGCATGCCTAAAACATTGAAATAAAATAAGAAATTCAGTTGTTAAACATCTGAAACAAAAACAGATGAAACATTTTCTCCCCACAGATGCTGTCAGATCTGCTGTGTTCCTCCAGCAATTTCTGTTTTTGCCTAAAAGGTCAATTGTTTTGGAAGTGGAAACCCAAAGCTATACCATTGACAGAATGTGACATTTCTCTATTGAAATGTTTTGGATGACAGGTCGGGCTTCAATCTTCTACACTTGCAGTGTACTACAGTGCTACCACTGGTCTTTGTTCCACTTTCAGTTAGAGGCGTCAAAGCTCCAGGTTAAATCCAGGGCACTGCTTTCAGAAATCCTGGAGAAATATGTTTGCCATTTCAATATAAGAAGGTTATTTCAATTTTATTTGTAAGCTTTCACTTTTTCAGATGTAAACATTTTGAATATGGTTACATAGGATGTTTGTCTGACCAAAAATACATTCTATCTGGTAACAGCTTCTTCACTTTCTAATTGGTGAGATAGACAATGTGTCATTCGGATAGATCTTGTTGGCAACCAGCTGTTGGAGTTGTAGGACAGACAGTCATGTGATGATATCTGCAGCAGTAGGTCCAGTCCAAATTGGGAACCCTAGTTTCAGCAATAATGGATGAACTACTGCCTTTGAGGACAATGTCCTTTACCCCCTATCCCATCTACCCATGCACCCAATCCCCATCATCCCATGATTACAAAAGGCCAACTTAGAAATGCAAACCATTAGTCTTTCTGCTGCAAGTAGGCTGGGCTCATCCACCATCATTGGCTTGCATGTGGCCTTGCCCAGCCAGACTGAAGTCAGTTTTGAGAAATGAAGGCTGTTGTTGAAAATCATGCACACAAATTAACCCACGACATTCCCATCTCTGAAATCTCCTCTCATCCACAAGATTCCAAGTGCCTGCATATCTATTTCTGGCTTCATCAGCCTCTCTGATGCTAACCGCTCAACCATTACATAACTGCAAACCTCATGGAGATGGTTAATAACGATGTTTGACAAAAAATGTTCTACCTGGTAACAGCATCTTTACTTTCTAATGGGAGAGAAAGACAGTGTGCCATTAGGGTAGGTGTTGCTGGCAACCAGCTGTTGGAGTAGCTGTGAAGTTCTTGTGCATAGGGAGCATCCCTGCCTCTGCATTGGAAGCCTGTGACTTAAATTCCAGTTCCAAGATTGGTTCACCACAGAAAGACCATTCCTGACACAGTTCAAACAGGTTGATAATCAGCCAGTTAACCCTTATTACACTTGCCCACTATTTCCCAAAGCGAAAAAAGTTCACATGAAGATACAGTACAAATTGGTCACTGTTGCCTCTGACCTAAGCTCTGGAATTCCCTCTGCAAACCTCTCCAACTCTCAGTCTCTTTTCTTTCTTGAACCTCCTTTAAAACTCCCTGACCAAACTTTTGGTAATTTACTTTGATTTCTCTTTATGCGTTTTGATGTTAAATTTTATTTGATAATGCTCCTATAAAGTATTTTGCAACATTTTGCTACAGGTGTTACATAAATACAATTTTTTTTTGTTATTGAAATGTTGAAACTGTAATATTAGTTACTTTTAAACAAAAGCAACATGTTGCAGAAGTCTGAAATAAAAACATGGCATATTGGAAGTTTTTAGCAGGGCAGGCAACATTCATGACGAATGATGACTGTCAGAATTGATTATGCTTCTCTGCCTTTAGAGGCTGCCTGTCCTGCTAAGAGCTTTCATCAATTTTATGTTTTTAATTTTTTTTAAATCTCTTTTCGCATTTCTTTAAGGATAGTACAGATATGAGACTGTAGAGCAGTGTTTCCCAAATATTTTCCCACTGTGAGCTATTTTAATGCCTCAGACTTTATATGGCCCCACAGTAATAATTTGTAGGGTATGCGAATAATAAAGCAGGAGATGACGAGGATGGTAGATAATAAAAACGATCTTTTGTGGGCTTTTTATGCAGCAGCTATTGGGCCTATGAGCAGTGTACTAGTTTACACCCTTCAACAAGAAAGCAAGGATTTAAACGCGATTTGCAGTTGTCAGAAACCAGTTCAAGCTCTAAGGCAATCGTTGTTACCTCTGAAGTCACAACCCCAATATCTTGTCTTGCCATTTCACTAGAGGTTGTGACCCACAGTTCAGGGAGCTCTGTTGTTCAAAATCTTATTATTCTAAATATTAATTCCAATGCTGAGCACAAATAAAGGTAAAAGGGCTAATAAAATGACATTTCTTGATTTTGGCACACTTTATCATTAGTTTTAAGGCTATAGCTATATGCACTAAGTATTAGCTGCCCATTTTTAAAACAGGTAACTAATCAAGAGATGCAAATATGTCTGTTCTTTGATGTGCCTCTATATAGGTTCATAGAGATGTACAGCACGCAAACAGACCCTTTGGTCCAATTCATCCATGCTGACTAGATATCCTAAATTAATCTAGTCTCATTTGTCAGCACTTGGCCCATATACCTGTAAACCCTTCCCATTCACACCCATCCAGATGCCTTTTAAATGTTGTAATTGTACCAGCCTCCACCACTTCCTCTGGCAGCTCATTCCATACATGCACCAGACTTTGCGTGAGTAAGTTGTCCCTTAGGTCTCTTTTATATCTGGCCCCTCTCACCCTAAACCTGTGCCCTCTAGTTCTGGACTCCCCCACCTCAGGGAAAAGACCTTGTCTATTTACCCTATCCATACCCCTCAAGATTTTATAAACCTCTATAAGGTCACCCCTCAGCCTCCAACATTCCAGAGAAAATGCTTCAGTTGTTAGAGGGTGCATCTGACTATAAATTTGGTATTTAGCAAATTTAAAGGGGTTGAAATTTGACTTCGGTAGGAATGCAACATGAGGGATATTGCGTCTGCCATTCATTATATGCCCTGCACAATATTTAATTCTATTGATGTCAATGATTTCTCATGGAGCCATGACTACTTGTAGAAATGTTGACTTTCCCAAGTAACATACAGCTCCCAAAGTACCTTAAAACTTTTGAGGGAGAAATTTGTCTGCATGGCATTGCTAGACTACCTTGATTCTGCCATGGTTCACAAAGATAGGTCTATGGTACCGCTAACTTCATGGAATTGAGATAAGTCTGCATAGCATCACTAGAAGCACGAATACATGGGCAAATGTCTACTGCTTGACATGGAAAATTTAGTTCAGTACTCATTACTTATTCATGTCATAAATATATGAACATTTGAACTGAGGAAATAGGAGCATGGGTTGGCCTTTCAGCTCTTTGAGCCTGTTCCACCATTCAATGAGATCCTGGCTGATCTTCGAATGCAACATTATTTTCCTGCGCTATACCCGTATCCCTTCATGGCTTTAGTATGTAGAAAGCTGATTAGAGTTCTTAGTCCTGAATATAGTCAATGATTGAGCCTCTGCAGCCTGATGGAGCAGAAAATTCAAACAATTTATCACCCTATAAGTAAAGAATTTCCTCTTTATCTCAATCTTAAATGCACTGCTCTTTATTCTAAATCTGTGACCCATCATTCTCTATCCCCAGCCAGGGGAAATATCCTTTTTATATCTATCTTGCTGATCCTTGTTAGAATTTTGTATGTTTGAATGAGTACACCTCTCAATCTATTAAACCCCAGAGAAAAGAGGCTCAGTCTGTTAAATTGTTTCTCATAGCACAATTCCTTTATCCCAGGAATTACTTGTTAAACCTTTGTTGCACTCCCTCTATGCAAAGTATATCTTTCGTTAAGTAAGACAATCAAAACTGCACACAGCACTCCGGGTGTGATCTCACCAAGACTCTCTATAATTATATATGGTACACAGCTTTATATATACTCAAATTCTCCTGTATTACAATGATGAAAGATTGTGTTGGTTATGAAAGAATTCTCAGCTAATATTGTCAATGTCCACATTTAAATCTAGGATTTACAAACATGTACTACCTAACATATCAAAGGTATTATGTAAATTTTGCATCTTAAACACTGGTCAAAATATCGGAATATCAATTTAGAACCTTTAACGTGAATTTGAACACTTAATAAATAAAGATTTCCAAAAAACGTTGTTGTAAACTATATATTGTGAATTCCTTTAAATCAGCAATTCCAGTTCTGCATCTTAAAATGTACAATGCATATAAAATCATTTATACAAATTACATATGTATTTAAAAAAAATTTAAATTAACATCTGTTAATTTTTAAAAGTGGCATTGGACACTGTCTCTCTTGTACATTCTGTAGGAATATTAAATTCCAGCTAACAAAGAAAACTTTATAATTTAGCTGAATTGTAAAAATCAGTTCCATGCCATGAATCATTTACATCAAAAATATATGTTTTTTAGATAGTAAATTCTGCAAGTAATTAATGTAATTATACAGTAAATAAGGGTCTCTTCTATATAATCATGTGCATTGTGGGTGTGAGACATATCATTCTATCTTTTCCATGGCCATTTGGTTTGAAACAACATGCCTGTGTTCACAGGCTACAGTGAACTTTTTTTCCAAAGAGGTTGTATTTGCATATGAAATGCTGCCTCCACAATGTGTGTTATTTGCTTCAGTTGCCAATGGATGATGGCTCCTACCAGTCCACCTCGAGGGGGTTTTGCTTTAATACTCTGTGCTGTGCCCTGATGGTATACTCATGTGAGATTCAGCTGAGCAATCTGACACTTCTCCAACTGCTGTTTCATCTTCCAGGAAATCCCAACAAGAATGCACAAACCTTGAAGTTGCCACTGTTCCTAGGCAGAGAAACTACAGCATATCTGGCCTAAACCTTGCTCAGGTCACTCGGGTGAGCGTAATGATGTCCCTGGGACATCTAGCTAAAGGGGCTAGCCTGGACGACCTAATTGAGACCTGCATTCAGTCCTTTGGTAAGATTTTCTTTCCTTACTGTAGAGTACATTGTTGTAGATTGGAACCTCACGGTAGGTCTTTTCCCTCAATAACAGCTATAGCAGCTATTTTTCATTTAACAATTGTTTCATCATTTTGCTGAGTTACACATTTAAATAAGCATGTTTTTACTTTGTGATTTTGACAGGTTTCGTCTCAGTTTTCTGAATATGCTACCCATCACAAAATGTTTAACAATTTTGACAGAACAGCTGCATAGTGATTATAAAATGCCATAATGTAATTTTAAGACACAATTTTAATTGTAGAAGACCTGGAATTATCACATCTAGTTAACACAGAATGACTGCATAATATGGGGAGTTTTAAAAAATACGTTAGTGGGCAAAATACTTAACTGCATGGATGCATGGTGAAAATGTTTTTTTTAATTCTAAACAATAGGAACAACTAGAATGCTTAAAAATACATCTTTAAAACCAGAACATAATTATTTCACCTTATTCAAAGATTGCAGTAAAAAAGGTTTATTATCAATATTCCTTCTGTGCTATCACGTTTTAATAAATTATTTTCGATATGCAGGGTTGTAATTGACAGCTCATGAGACTCAAACAATTTATGTTGCTTGAGACCTGTGAATGCATTGTGCAGTGACAAAATTCATCTTTATTTCTGAGGAAAGTAATACGAACTGGTACTGCTCAGAAAATAAATCCACATGTATCTTCCTTCACCTTTGTAAATACCTGGATGAGAGAATAAGGTTGACCAGACTGAAGCTGGTGTGTGCCACGAGTCTGAGGAAATACAGTATTCTCTTTGACTAACTTGCAGAGTTCATCTTTCACATTCATTTTGCAGAGGTCTGTCAACTCAATCAGCTTCCTGTCACTGTTAATAATGGGCTAGCCTTAAATAGATTAGCCGCGGAAAAATACACGCATAAGTAATTATGAAACATCTTGTCCATAGATTTTCTGCAGGGCATTGTAAAGCAGTTTATTTCCACTAGCCTCAATGATGGCCATTAAGCCTCAAATCTTTTATAAGAACACTACACAGGATAGTATTAATTGTTCCAGACTTTGTTGACGAGTTTAATTGTACCTGAAAATCACATGATGAGTTGTATGTATTCTATCTTATTTAAATATTCTTTTATATGAAAACCTTGTCTCGTTGTCTCTGAATAATACCTCCAGTCTCAATGGTTAGATGAAGCAGAAGGTGTCAACTTCTAGTGCGGAGTTTGGATTACACAACCAGGGTTTGGAAACAATCCAATACCGATTTTGTGTCTGTAAACCGTTAACATTTGCGCTACTGCTCTGCCAAGAAAAAGATTACAAGATCTTGCTGTTACTGAATTATCTTATTTCAAGCCTCTCATCTATATCAATCTTGGTACATATATTTTGCTGTGCAAATAAAGTTAAAGAATATTGATCCTTTATTCAATCTTTATTATAAACCTCTCAGTTTAATGGAAAGTTTTAAAAAAACACTGAAAATACCTTGCATTTTAAATTATTTCATGGTTTGATAGATTCATGTACATGTATGCAAGATGTTACCAGTATCTTAACTATATAACATAAGTTATTTCCTTGTACTGCTTGAATGTTAATACAAGTTATATTCATCATCTTTCTAATGTGTCGAGACTATTTCATAGACCATCAGCATATGTGAAACAAAATCAAATTTCTGAAATAGCCATCATGTTCAAGTTGCTGGTTAGTATCAGGTTGTAATACCCTTCATACAATAACAATATCAGTTGTGAATTACTTTTTCGAAGCCAACACATTTCATGCCTTTTTTCAAGCATCCTCAGGATGTAACATTGATGTATAGTAGGTTTATAGTTGTGCTTTGTCAATTACATACATACTGCTTCACATCAGATTGTCAGGAACCACTGTCACCTAGATTGCTTTCTCTACACTAAAATTATTTCTGTTTATGATGTTTACAATTTTTGGAGAAGCCATCCTTCTCCAATATCCCTCTCTGTTTATGTAATCGCCAGGTTACTGCCAAACTATTTTGGCCAACTATGGCTATTGCCTCTCCTTCAACTACAATAGGCTGGTTACACCATCATATGTTACAAGTTCTCAAAAATCCTTTGATTTCCCTTGGTATGGACTTGTTCAAAGAGGAAAATTTGGCTTTGGCGAAAGAGACTGCAAAGCACAGGGAATATCAAATGCTATGTTATGTAGCTATTATCACTTTCAATAGGATGGCACTCTTCAATTGCCCACTTGCCCTCCTCTTCCTCCTTCCACCATTGTGGCATCCAAACTCACCTTGGAAGACAGGATTAAATTCCATCCAAAAATTCAACCCAACTAGTGTTCATGCTTCACATGGACCTCATCCCATTTAGTTATCCGTCCTCACTTTAACTTCATATTACACTATTCTCTTCTTCCCTCCTTTGCATCAATTCTTGCTTTAAATATACCAATTGGGACTGCTTGCAACTTTCTAAATGACAACTAGCTCCACATTCTGTGGTTCTCTATGTAAATGCTATTGTTTATTCAATCCATTAGTCAATATTTTAAATTTATAATCCCTTCTTTGGGTTAACTCACAAATTGAATCAATTTCTATGGATATACCGAACTGAGTTCCTTCATTAGTTTTAACACTTCGTCCAGATATCATCTTCTATGATCTGTGATAGAATCTGTGCTTTCAAATTTTGTAAGTCTTGAGACAGACCTGAAATGAAAACAGAAATTGAAAAGACAAACAGAGAAGGGAACATAACCTCCCATGCATCTAAGAAAAAAAACTGAAATTTAGATTTGGAAACCAAAACTTCCAGACAGATTGAAACTGGTTGAGAATATGTAAGCCATCCAAGCTTGGTCATAGCAAGTGATGAGTCCTCTGGTGCAATCCAAGTAAGCTGAAGAAGACAGAGTCAACAGTAAGAAACTGAGACTAAGTTGGTGTAGCTGATTCTGTTACTTGAAAATAACATTGATGGATGTACACCATCCAAGATGTGTTGAGGTTCTAGAGATGTCTGCCATTTGTGGTAGAGATCATTCCCATGGAAGCTAAGTTGGTTGTGTGCTGTTGTTGTCTTGAAACCAGGCTACACTGTGGAAAAATAACTTAATTCACAGAAACATAGAATCCGTACAGTGTGGAAGCAGGCCATTTGGCCCACTGAATCAACACAAGCCATCCGAGGAGCATCCCACCAAGACTCAACCCATCCACACAACCTCACATTTATCATGGCGAATGCACATAGCCTGCACATCATTGGGCACTGTGGCCAATCTACCTAACCTGAGCACCTTTGGACTATGGGAGGAAACACACATAGACACAGGGAGAACATGAAAACTCCACACAGACAATCGCCCAAGGGCGGAATTGAATCCAGATCACTGGTGCTGTGAGGCAGCAGTGCTAATCACTGAGCCACCATGCCACTGTGATTCTTCACAAGGAAGACAGAGTTTGAAGAAGTTGTGACTGAACAAATTATATATTTGCTTTGTGGACCTCTGATCATTTGTAAGATCTGACATAGTTACATTTCCCATTTAGTGTGTAATTTATAGTTTATAATTGACCATAATTCACCGTTAATTCATGTTTAACTTCTGTTTATTCCAGGTTTTAGAGCATAGGTTTTATTTCATCTTCATTCATGGCATGTGTGTGACACTGGCTAGGCCAAAATTACTACCTATTCTGAGAGGCCCTTGAGAAGGTGGTGGTATGCTGTTTTATTGAACCACTACAATCCATTTGCTGTAGGTAAAGCCACAGAGGGAGTTCCAGGATTTTGAACAAATGACACTGAAGCAAGTTTGTAGATATGACATCAGTGAAGTGAATTGCTTTGTCCTGGATCATGTCAAGCTCCTTGAGTGTTGTTGGAGTTGCACTCATCCTGGCACCTCCTGATTTGTGCCTTGTACATTATTGGGAGTCAAGGGGGAGTTACTAGGTGCAGGATTCACAGCTCTGACCTGCTCTTGCAGCAACAGCACTTAGAAAGCAGATTCGCTTCAGTTTCTGATCAATGATAACCCTAAGATTTGATCGTAGAGGATTCAGTGCCACTGAATGTTAAGCAGTGATAGTTAAATTATCCCTTATTAGGAATGGTCGTTGCTTGGCATTTTTATGATGTGAATGTCACTTGCCACTTGACAGTCTAAGCATACACATTGTCCACATGTTGTGCATTTGGACATGGACTGCTTCAGTGTCAGAGGTGTCACAAATTGTATTAAACATTGCACAGTCATCAGCAAAAATCCTCACTTCTGACCTTATGATGGAGGGAAAGTTATTGATGAAGCAGCTGAAGATGTTGGGCCTAGGACACTACCCTGAAGAACTCTTGCAGAAATGTCCTTGAGGTGAGATGACTGGCTTCCAACAACCACAGTTATCTTCCAATGTGCCAGCTACGACCCCAATCAGTGGGGAGTTTTCCCATTGAATCCAGTTTTGCTAGGGTTCCTTGGTGCGACATTTGATCAAATACAGCCTTAATGTCAAGGGCAGTTGCTCTCACCTTACCTCTGGAAGTCAGCTGTTTTGTCCATGTTTGAACCAAGGCTGTCATGAGGCCAGGAGCTGAGTGACCCTCGCAGAACTCAAACTGAGCATTAAAAGAGCAGGCTGCTGCTAAACAAGTTCTGCTTCATAGCACTGTTTGATATACCTTCCATCACTTTACTGATGAGTGAAGGTAGACTAATTGATCAGAGAGCGTGGGGCTGGAAAAGCACAGCAGGTCAGGCAGCATCCGAGGAGCAGGAGAGTCAACATTTCGGGCAAATGCCCTTCATCAAAAGCCTTTCCTGATGAAGGACTTTTGCCCGAATCATAGACTCTCCTACTCCTCGGATGCTGCCCGACCTGCTGTGCTTTTCCAGCACCATGCTGTCAACTCTAGTCTCCAGCATCTGCAGTCCTCACTTTCTCCAGGCAATTGATCAGGTCATATTTGTTCTGCTTTTTGTGTACAGGAAATATCTAGGAAATGTTCCAAACTGTTGGGTGGATACTAGTGTTGTTGCTGTACTGGAACAGTTTGGAGCACATGCCTTCAATCCTATTGCCAGAATGTTGTTGGGGTCCATTGCGTTTACAATATCTGATACTTTAGCCAATTCTTGTTGTCACATGGAGTGAATAGACGATTGTAAGATTGGCATCACTATTGCCTCTGTAGGATAGTATTTAGAGTTTGTATTGTTTGTCTTTTGTGTAGTATCATAAAAATTCTTCTGTTTTAAGCCATGATATCTTGTGATTTCATTATTTTAGTAAATAAAACTGGGATTCTGGATTTCATTTTTCTAAAAGTTGCTTCTGCTGTAATCATAGCAATTCAGAGAATGATGCAGCATAGGAGACCACTCACATTGGTGCTGATTCCTCATAATCCTGAAAATGTTTACCCTTCAATTTTTTGTCAAGTTCTTATTATTATTATTGCATCTAATTCCATCACTCTTGCAAGACATTCTAGATTAAGACAACTCTTTTTTTAAGCAAGCAATCTTCTCATCTTGCATCTGGATGTATTATCAATCCTTAAATTAGTTTGTCTTCTTTTCCATAGACAAATCCCAGTTGGTTTACTGCTCAAAGCTTACTGATAGCTGCATTCTTTCAGATCTCATAGCATCTTTGTAAATCCTTTTCGTAAATCCTTTCCAGTGCTTCAATATCTCGCGTTTTTAATTACCAGTTAGTTCTTTCTAATGAAAATAATTCTTAGTCAGCTCTTTTAAAATCAAGTCGGAATATTAAAAAAACTAAATTATATTATATATAAAAGCATGCAGCTCTGTTCAGCTTAAAACAACAATGCAACCATTGCCGGTATGAATTGAGAATTCTGGAGATTCATCAAAGTACTGTATATCTGAAAGTCTTTTCTTTTCGAAAAGAACCATAACCATATTAATTACATTATTTACATTGTTAAACTGATAAAAACATAATTCATAATTACACCACAACAAGAAATGCTCCAGCAGGAATCTGCTATAAATGTCAATAGAAGTTTTGCATGACCTTGAATCATATTGTTTAAATTATCAAAGATAAGCTAACAATCCTACTTTCTTGTTCAAAAATAAGAAAGCTTGTGCTTTATGCTTAGTTTTGTTTGAAGTTGCAATTTCTTCAAGCTTAAATAATAACATTTCTAAAGTCGTGATTCTACCGTTAGCAACCATTAAACTATGGGTGTGATTTGTTGATTATTTCTCCCCTTCCCACCTGAAAATAACAGGACTTTACAGTAAAATTGTAATAAGTCAAATTCAGATCACCCAAAACTCTGGTTATGATGAAGTTGTCAGCATTCCTCCAGTACGATATGAAATCCAATGGAAAATTCCCAAGATCAGCTGTCATTCTGGACAAGGAACCTATAGATTAGCTGCACTCACCCGTGCCTAACATATGACCACACTACTCAACTGGAATGAGTTAGGTCACATGAAAGTACAAAATCAGCAAGTATCGATTAACATGTGAGAAAGGTAAAAATGTGTTGATCAGAGACAAAGTTGGGTTAATACATAGTTCAATGCAAAGTTTAATTGCTATGCTCCAACCTATAGCTTGTCTTAACTCTGCACAGCTGAGCATTATTTTAAACTGCACCACCAGTAATAATTGAAAAGGTGTATGAATTACTTCCTGGTTACTGACTGGATTATTTCTTCCAGATACTGGTGTAATGTTAGCCATTTCTAAAGCTTCAGTTATATAGGTAAAGAACAAATGTTGAAGTTGCATTAAGCTCTGCCCATTCTTGATATATCTTTAAATCAAGAATCAGGTCTAGTTTGAAGGTCCTAATGGTGAATGATACGTCATTTCTCGCTCATAATAGCCTTAAGAGATCATGCCTAACTAACTAGTAAGTTCTATCTGCTGCTGTCATGCAATAAACTGTCTCTTGTTATGTGAGGCAAATGGCTCTTCTTGTTAGGACTCACCAATAGTCCATCCTCTGTCATTGATAATTAGATAGGCTCTTAGACTCAGCATAGAAAATTGCTGGGGTGCTGAGTGCTCACAGAGGGAAGATGAGGTTAAGATGGCTATTTTGTCAGAGCAATCTTCTTAGTTCATCTTCTGTGAGAGTTAAAATATGAGAAATCTTTGCTTTATTGTCGTGACTGAAATCTGTCAGCTGCTGTAACATCAAAACATGGTAAGGTTTGTAATTTCCAAAGCTGTCAAGATGACTGTGGCTCTTAACCTTTTGTGTTTTTGACTTCTAGACTGCTGCTAGAGATGTAAGCAGTATATTGTAGTTGCAGTACATTGATGCATAAAGGGGGTCACTGAGGTTCTATTTACAAACAGAAATAGCTTCATATGATTCCTTTTTGACGGAGATACAAAGAGAGTGAACATAAGGATTTTGAATAAATTCAAGGCTTCTCCGTTGTGCAATTATCTGTGTGTACATTGTCCTCCAGATGCCTCATGTCAATTCTGCCATTTCCTGAACTGAGACGAACTACATTCCTTCATTGTGTAACTGCTGGGTGAATACAGCAAATAATCATGTGGGTGAATATCTGTTATATCCTGGCAGTAGTCACGATTTCTTCATATCATGGCTGCCCTCTACATCAATGGTATTTAACCATTACAGCATGATAAAAGGTGGCTAACTGGGTCAAGAGATGCCATGGAACATGATTCTGGCCTGGAACTCATGTAGTTTTGTACAATGCACCTACAATGAAAACCATGCCGTAACAAGTGGGATTATAAAGGATCACTCAATGCTTCTACTGTTTGGATCATTCTGATTCTTGCAGCACTCAGGAGAGATAAAATCATGGTTTGCATTATTACATTGCACAACCTGCCCATTCAGTGGAATAACCCTTGATGAGTGTATGAAAACATTGACCTTCTTATTACAGTGTTAGGCGTTCCTCCAAGCGGCTGGGACTGCACATATCCAGGTGGCAAACCTGGGCCAGGCTAGCATGGTCTGCTGTTGTGGCCTCCAGTGCTGCTACTGAGATCTAAGGGGCAACGTTTTCATACACAGGGTGGTACAGGTATGGAATGAGCTGCCAGAGGAAGTGGTGGAGACTAGTACAATTGCAATATTTAAGAGGCATTTGGATGGGTATATGAATAGGAAGGATTTTGAGGGATATGGGCCAGGTGCTAGCAGATGGGACTAGATTGGGTTGGGATATCTGGTCGGCATGGACAGGTTGGGCCAAAGGATCTGTTTCCATGCTGTACCTCTCTATGATTCTATGACTCTATTTAGCCCAGTATATGTCAATGTGTCTTTCACGATATTCATATTCATTCAAACTCATGATATCTTTGTACCTGACATCCAGGCATAAAGGTGTCAGATACCTTTTTACTTAGGATCATTTGAAGTATGACGTGCTAGAAGCATGCCCTTCTGCTATAGCCACATAATCAATTGCCAGTCGAGACGCTGATGTGCCTGTTAATATTGTGTCTGTGTACAGTAGCTATCTGTAATGAACATCTGTTGAACCTTTCAACACCATGTTGTTTACATCTAGTTTCCTACGTTACATAAACATTGTCACATCGGGTAAAGACACATTGTGGGAAGCAAAACCAACATGAACTTAACAATGAAAGATAGCAAAAATATCAATTTGGAGGAAATGGTGTCCCAGCATCCTATCTGGTAGTATGACCCTCTCCCAAAACCTCATACTCAACTGAGGCGGAGTGTCCAGAATATATTCACACTTCTAAAATATCCCATCATACTCACATTCAAAAGAGGAAACTTATCAATGATCATACAGCCACCATGGGTGGCACGGTGGCACAGTGGTTAGCACTGCTGCCTCACAGCGCCTGAGACCCGGGTTCAATTCCCACCTCAGGCAACTCTCTGTGTGGAGTTTGCATATTCTCCACGTGTCTGCGTGGGTTTCCTCCGGGTGCTCCGGTTTCCTTCCACAGTCCAAAAATACCTAGTTTAGGTGAATTGGCCATGCCAAATTGCCCGTAGTGTTAGGTGAAGGGGTAAATGTAGGAGAATGGGTCTGGGTGGGTTACGCTTCGGCGAGTTGGTGTGGACTTGTTGGGCCGAAGGACCTGTTTCCACACTGTAAGTAATATAATCAAATGGCTTCAAGAAAGGTCTTTTACCCAAGGTAGGGAAGTCCAGAATTAGTGGGCATAGATTTAAGGTGACAGGAGAAAGATTTAAAAGGGCCGAGGATGGTGTATGTATGGAATGAGCTGCCAGAGGAGATAGTGGAGGCTGTTTCAGTTACAATATTTAAAAGGTATATGAATTGGAAAGGTTTAAGAGAGATATAAGCCAAGTGCTGGCAAATGGGACTGGATCAATTTAGGATATCTGGTCAGCATGGACAATTGGAATGAAGGGTCTTTTTCCATGCTGTACATCTCTGTAACTCTAAGTCATTAAATTTAATGCATATATGAAATATTGCCGAGCAAATAGCGCGTATATGAATAAATCAAATGGCAGACTATTTAGTAGAAACATAAAAGCTTACAAAACTTGTAGAAAAGGGAAAGACCATTCTGCCACTGTGTCTGTGCTAGCTAACCTCAGCTATCCATTCTAATTCCATTTTCTAGTCGCTTTATAGGATAAAATAATTCAAACGTATATCATATTTTAAATACAATGCTTGTTTCTCCCTCTACCACCTTTTCAGACAGTCCAATCTCTGAAATCTAAACATGCACCTCTTTCTGTAGCACGGCAGAATAATATTGGCAATAGCTTAGCCTCAGGTCCAAAAATTAATTGGAAAATTTTAAAAAGAGAAGAAACTGCCTAGTGTTGCTACCTCCTCATATTACAATTAAGTCAGCAATTTGAAGCTGTAGAATTAGCACAGCGTCTGTCAATAAATATGTCCAATAGTTCACACCTTCGAGAAAAGGACATAATCCTTAATTGTTGACACAGTGAGTTGTAGTACTTAATTGAGGAGCTAAGTGAGGTCAGGTCGATTCTCTCCTTAAATTGGGGGAGAGGCCTTTGCCATAACTGGCCTTAAATCTGGTTTAAGATTGAAATGTAACATCAAATTAAGATGTAATAAAATTGTTCTTTTATATCCAGAATATCGAAGTGTGCTGTGTCATTGCATTAACTAATACTGTGTTACTACATTCTTGATTTTGATTACTGTTAATATCACGCAATATATGTTTATTTAAGCTTGCAAGTTGAAAGTTGAATATCAAAGATTGGTTTTAATGAGGTCAGGAGCTGAACTGAGCACTGTTGAACAGGTTGTTGATGTAAAAGTGCTGCTATATTGACAGCTCTATCAATGGTATCTTCCGTCCATTTGCTAATGATTGAGAATATAATTTGCCACATTGCTTTTGTCTCACTTTTGGTGGATAGCATATACTTGCAAAATGTTCCACATTTTCAAGTAGATATGGCATAGCTAGGTCTGGAGCCCAGGTTTTAAAGACCTATAGCTTTTGCAGTATCCAATGCCTTCAAACATTTCAGATCATGTGGAGTGAATCAAAATGACTGTAGGATGGCATCTGTGATGATGGGCACCTCAAGAGGAGACCAAGATGGTTTATCCACTTGGTACTTTTTGCTGAAGGTGGTTGAAAGTTCCTCAGTCTTGTATTTTAAATTGATATGCTTGGCTTCACTGATCATTGACGTCGAGATATTTGTAGAATCAGTTGTTCACAATTAAATATGGTTTGATCTGCTTCATTAATTTTGGAGCTGCTTACCTTTGTCTATAGCATACTGCTTCCATTGTTTTGCACTGTATAAGCTATGTTGTACCAGCCACTCTATTTTAGGTGGGCCTCATGTTGTTCCTGACATGCTCTCCTGCATTCCTCATGGAATAAGAATTGAGTGCTGGCTTGAAGGTAACAGTGAAATGAAGGCTATGCCATGTGATTACCAATCATGGTTGAAAACATTTCTGTTCCTGATGATGGCCTCCAGCATCTCATTGATGCCCAGATAAGAACTATAAGAAAATGGGTACTGCAGATGCTGGAATTTAGAGTCAAGATTAGAGTGGTGCTGGAAAAGCACAACAGGTCAGGGAGCATCTGAGGAGCAGAAAAATTGACGTTTCAGGCAAAAGCCCTTCCTGATGAAGGGCTTTTGCCCGAAACTTTGATTTTCCTGTTCATCAGATTCTGCCTGCCCTGCTGTGCTTTTCCAGCACCACTCTAATCTTGACTCATTTAAATTGGACTTAGTCTTCACAAGATTCTGCAGTATTCACCCCTACCGATACAGTCATAGCCATCATAGTTGTGTTTTTACTCATTCATGGAATATGGGCAATGTTGACTAGACCACCAGCTACTGTTGATTCCTAAATGTATCATGGTGAGCCATTTTCTTGAATTACACAGTCCTTGGATATAGATATACCACATTGCTGTTAGGAATGGATTCTAGGATTTTACTAAGCGACTATGCAGGAATGATGATATGGTCCCAAGTGAGGATGGTGTGTGGCTTTCAGGGGAACTTGTAGGTGGTAAGGTCTCCATAAACCTGCTGTCCTTGTGCTTCTTGGTTACATGTTTGGAAGGTGATCTTAAAGGTCCCTTGCTGAGTTTCTGCAATACGTCTTGAAGGTGGAATACACTGCCAACAGTTCTGAAAGGAGCGAATTCTGACAGTGGTGAATAGGATGCCAATCGAGCGAGCTGCTTTGTCCCAGATGGTGTCAAGCTTCTTGAGTGTTGTTGGAGCCACATTCATCAAGGAAGTGGGGAATATTCCAACAGATTACTGACTTCTCCCTTGTAGATGGTGAACAGGCTCGGGAGTCAGGAGGTGAGTTACTTGCCTCAGGATTCTTACGGTCTGATCTTCTCTTACAACAAGACTTGGACAATATCAAGGCTTGGGCTGACAAGTGCCAAGTAACATTGGCACTACCCAAATGCTGCCTGACCTGCTGTGCTTTTCCAGTACCACACTCTCGACTCTGATCTCCAGCATCTGCAGTCCTCATTCTCTCCTAAATGTCAGGCCATGACCATCATGAGTAGATCACAATCTAACCACCAGGCCTTGACATTCAATGGTGTTACCATCAATGAATCAACCACTATCAACTTCCTGGGGTGTACCAATGACCAGAAACTCACATAAACACAGTAGCTACAATAGCAGGTCAGAGGCTAGGAATACTGCGGTGAGTGACTCACCTCGTGACTCCCCAAAAGCCCATCCATCAAGGCACAAGTCAGGAGTGTGATAGAATACTCCCCACCTGCCCAGATGGGTACAATTCCAACAACACTCAAGAAACTTGACACTATTCGGACAAAGCAGCCCACTCCATTGGTACTACATGCACAAGCAGCCACTCCTTCCATCACCGATGCTCAGTAGCTGCAGTTTGTATTATCTATAAGATGCACTGCAGAATTCACCAAAGATTCTCAGACATCACCTTCCAAACCCACAGCCACTCCCATCGAGAAGGACAACAGCAGCAGACACATGGAAACATGGGAACATGACACCTTCAACATTCCCTCCAAGCCACTGATCATCCTAACTTGCAAATGTATCGCTATTCCTTCACTGTCGCTGGGTTAAAATCCTGGAATTCCTTCCTTAAAGGCATTATGGGTCAACTCACAGCAGGTGGACTGCAGCTGTTCAAGAAAGCAGTTTACCACCATCTTCTCAAGAGCAACTAGGGACAGGCAATAAATGCTAGCCAGCCAGCAATGCTCACATCTCATAAATGAATAATAATTTTAAAAAAGCCTCCATATTTCTTTCTTTCTGGTCAATGGTAACTCACAATATGTTAATAGTGGGGGAATTCAATGATGCCTTGAATGTTAAGGGGTGAAGCTTAGATTCTATTTTGTTGAACATGGTCATTGTCTGGCACCTTTGTGATGCAAGTACCACTTGCCACTTATCAAACCAAACCTGGGTGCTGTCCAGGTCTTACTGCATTTGGCCATAGACTGCTTCAGTATCTGAGGAATTACAAATGGTGCTGAACATTGTGCAATCATTACAAACATCCCCATTTCTGACCTGATGAGGAGGGAGGGTCATTGATGAAGCAGCTGAAAAAGATTGGGCTTAGGACGCTTTCCTGAGGAACTCCTGCAGAGGTATCCCGAAGCTAAGATGATTAACTTCCAATAACTCCAACCTTCTTCTTTTGTGCAAAGTATGACTTCAACCAGCAGGGAATTTCCTCCTGTTTCCTGGTAGCTCCAGTTTTTGAAGGGTCCTTGATAGCATACATGCAGCCTTGATATCAAGGGCAGCTATTCTGACACATCTGCTGTAGTTCAACTCTTTTCTCCAAGGCTGTAAAGAGGTCAGGAGCTGACTGGCACAGGCAGGACCCAAATTGAATATCAGTGGTCAGATCATTGCTCAGCAAGTGTCGCTTGATAACACTATCAATTACCCTTCCATCACCTTGCTGATGATTGAGAGTTGACTAAAGGGGTAGCAGTTGGACTGGTTGAATTTGACCTCCTTTCCATGTCTAGAACATGCCTGGAATATGTTTCATATTAGTCGGTAGATGCCAATGTTGTAGCAGTGCTGGAAGTGCTCGGCTAGGGGTGTAGCTAGTTCTGGAGCACAAGTGTTCAATGCAATTTATGTTGCAATGTTTTTGGAATGTAAAAGCTTTGTAATTCATGTCCTTTATCCATTTCTAGATGTCAATTAGAGTTAATTGAATTGGTTGAAAACTAATACCTCTGATGCTGGGGATCTTTGGAAGAGGTAGAAATGAATCATCTAATCAGCACTTCTGGCTGAAGGTGGATGCAAGTTCTTCAGCCTTGTCTCTTGCACTAATTTGCTGGGCTCACCCATCATTTAGAATGGAAGTATTTGTGTAATTTAATTCCTTCTGTTAGTTGTATAATTGTCTACAAACAGTGGGAACCTTAAATGGCAGGATTTCAAATCTTACATCTGATTTGTTTACCCTTGACTTTTACATATTTGTTCCATTGTTTCATATGTAAATAGACCTGTACTGTAACTTCACCAGGTTGGTACCCCTTTTATCAATGAGCAGGGCCCTAACCTAATAATGCCCTCTTGCACACTCCCCGAACTAGACTTGATCTTCTGGTGTCGTGGAAATGACAGAGAAGAGGATATGCCAGTTAAAAGCTTAGATATTGTGGTTGAATACAATGCTTGTTTAACGGATGGCCCACAGTGCCCCGTGGATGCCCAGTTTGGAATCACTAGATGTGTTTAAGATCTGTGCTATTTAGCACAGTAGTAGTGGCATCCTGATGGAGGATGTCCTCAATATGATGATAGAACATTTTCTGCAATAGGACTATGATCACTCCTGTCAATATGGACATGCAGATTTGTAAACATGAGATCAAGTAGATTTTTTTGCCTCTTATTTGTTCCCACACCACCTTCCACGGACCCAAGTCCAACAGCTATGTCCTTTAGGACTCCATTAGTCCAGTCACTTCTAGTCCTATCGAGATACTCATGGTTATGGATTTTGAAATCAATCACATAGATTACATTCTGTTTCTTTGCTAAGCTAAGTGCTTCATCCAGCTGCAGTTCAACATGAGGATCACTGATTCATTAGCTGAAGGGTGGGCCAGATGGGTAGTCTGTGGTACTCAACAAGAGGTTTCCTTGTTCATATTTGAGCTGATACAATTTTACAGGGTTCAGAGTGAATGTTGAGGACTCCCAGGACAATTCCTGCCTGATTGAATATCACTTGCTGTCACTTCTAATGCCCTGATGGTGGGACAGGACATCAAATGATGATGTGGGCGTCTAGGACAATATACATAAGATATGATTTCATGAGTATTACTGTATCAGGCTGTTGGTTGACTCATCTGTTCAATCATTCTCATGATTTTGGCACAGCCCCAGGTATAAGTTAGGAGTACTTTGCACGGTTGAATGCCTAAATTTGCCATTATTGTGTCTGGTGACTAGATTGATGCTCGATAACCTGTCAAATTTAATTCCTTCCTTTAGACTTTGTATCAGTTTGATACAACTGAGTGGATTGCTAGGCCACATCAGAAGTCATTTAAGAGTCAATCACATAGATGTAGGTCTAGAGGTAAGCTTAGCAGATTTCCTCCTCTAAGGGACAGATGAGCTTTTACAACAATTTACAAAGTCTAAATGGTCGTCATTAAGCTAATATTAATCTCGGATTTTTATTGAATCCCCGGACACTATGGACAATTTTAGTATGGTAATTTCCACCTAATCTGCATATCTTTGGATTGTGGGAGGAAACCCATGCATACACAGGGAGAACATGCAAACTGCACATGGACAGACACCCAAGGGCTAGAATCGAACCTGGCTCCTTGGTGCTGTGAGGCAGCAGTGCTAACCACCGAGCCATCATTTCAACCCACCCATGGGGTCAGTTAAGTTTTTCCCACCTGTTGGTTCTCTCACCACCTGCTATAGACCCAGTCTTTCAGATGCATCCTTTCGGACTCAGTCAGCTGAGTCAGCAATGCTACTAAGCTAGTGGTGATGGCCATTGAAGTTCCCCAACCAGAATACATTCTGTGCCCATATTATCTTCAGTGCTTCTTCTAAGTGGTGCTCAACATGGAAGAATTTTGATTCATCAGCTATGAGGTGGTGCAAAGTGGCATTCAGTGGGATCCATATTTGACTTTTGGAATGAGAATTCATGGGGACGAGAATCAATGTTGAAGATTCCCAGAGTAATTCCTTCCACTAAATACCAGTGTGCTACTATTTGTGCAGGTTATCCTGTCACTGAGACAGAATACTCCCAGGCATGACAATGATGATGTCTGAATGGTTTGGTATGAATGTAAGGAATGGTTTGGTTAGTGTGACTACGTCAGGCAGTTCGTTAACTAGTCTGCTGGACAGCTCTTCTCCAATTTTGGGACAAGCCTCCATAAGGTTAATAGGACTTTGTTGACAGGGTTGACAATGTTGACAGCATTGGTGTGTTGTTCTTGTTTCTGGTGCTTAAAGTTATAGAGTGACAGAAACAGACTCTTCAATCCAATTCATCCGTGTCGATCAGACATCCCAATCTGACGTAGTCCCATTTGCCAGCATTTGTCCGATATCCCTCTATATCTTTCCTATCCATGTACCCATCCAAATTTCTTTTAAATGTTGTAATTCTACACAGTTCAACCTCTGATAACTTGTTCCATACACGCACCACCCTCTGTGTGCAAAAGTTGTAAATTCCACCAGCCTTGGTGAACCTGTGTCTCCAGAGGATTAAACGGGGTCGTTGGATTATTACAACTAATGAGCTGGCTAGCTCATCTGGCCAGATGGCTAGTGTCTGCAGATATGATTTCAATTCCATCCAAGGTGGATGAGGGCTGTACCTTCTTGTCCTGTTTCTAGAAGTAGAAAGCACTGATGAACCACCATTGAAATGACCAACAAACTAAATCAGGATGATATGTCAATAAGTCAAGGGAATTACCCTTAGACAAAGTACACATAACATGAATATTATTGCTACACCGCCATCCCATCAAATATATCTGGCAAAGGCTTTAAATAACTCATCCCTAACATACAAAGGAATCATGGTGCTGGGCATTGGATGATATTAAGACCTGCGTGTTTGATCATAATTAGTTAATTCTGCCAACACATTGCCAAAATTCACAAGCCGCCTCATTGTGTGATGTAGATGAATTTTCCAATGAAATGCAAAAGCGTGTGATCTTAATGGTGTCATAAACTATTGGGAGTGAAAGATCTATTAAGAACACTCATGTATTTTCTTTTTATATTCAGTTTGTGTTACTAAAGTCAGATTGGCTCTTTGTGCACCACAGAACCCTGCTGCAGCATGCATTTTCTTGTCATTTCAGTTTCATAGTTTAAAATGTGTAATGTAGATAGAAAGATAAAAAGCTTCTATCACGAGCATTTTACAGACTTGCAAGATTGTTTATCTCACGAGCAGTTCATAACTGATCTGCAAATTGTTTTGCTGTGATTTTGCAGTCAGTTTTAACAGTAGTAAAAGCAGTTTATAACCAGCACTACCTCTTCAACATTTATCTCTTCCCGTATCTCTCTCTTACTGGTTATATGCTGTCAAACTGCTTGTCTAATGTTCAACTCGGGGATGAGTTGCAATTCTTTAGCAAACTTTTGGGAAGACTGAAATCATCTTTAGCTCTTACCACAAAAAATTGAAGCATTCTGGGATTACTTAGGACAATGTGGAATCTTAAATCCCAAAGTCACCCTTTTGTTTCAGGCACATCAATAAGAAGGAGCTGGGAAATGCTGACATTAGTCTCTATGATGACCTCCAGATGAATGCAAAATAAGTGTTTCATCTATTTTTGCACATCCACAGCAAACCCCAAATATATATGCAAATGGATCTTCCAGACGTGCTTTAGTATTCTGAGTAGCACCCATTAAAGGAGCAATACAATTGTAAGTTGCTGTTGCTCTTGGCCAAGTGTCAGTGGCACTTTTAATGAAATCAAGATAAATTGAATTTAAGTGAAACATAGAACTTAAATCTAGTCCATCACTTGAACTATCTGGGAACAATGCTTTGAAGAGCCTTAGTTGATAAGGGTAAAGAGTTAAGGAGAAACAAAATGACTGACTGATAAATACATAGATTTGAAGAGGAAAGCTTTCCTGCTGTGCTGCTACACATCAGAGCTACCCTTAGAAGTCCTGGGTTCAAGCCACCTTTGGAAATTGAGACGTACACAGGTTCCAGTCGCTACTTATTTGTGGGAATAATGCACTACTTGGCCTAACACACGCAGAGCCTAAATGTCACATCTCCAAATGAAGCTTCTGAGTAGTGTACCTTGCTTTGATGTATCCAGCTCTTTGAGAGGAGGGATCAATAATGTTTGACAGAAGAGACCTACATCACGCACACTCTGAACTTTAACAGCAAGTTGATGATTGCATACATTTTGGCCATTAGAATGCCAAGACTATCTTTGTTTAAAACGTAAGAGTAAACCATACAGTGTAATGAACAAGCCTTTAGATCTTTAACAGTAAACTTGAATTCTCGTTTTAGTGCATTCTGCTTTCTGCATGAGTAATTTTCATGGGTAAGCCAATCTAGCCACAGACAGCAGCTATTTATTCTATCTATATTTTAGTGGTTTATTTGACAGAACATGTGGCTTAGTTCCAATTACTAAGTGCAGGTATAAATTCATTAAGACACACAAAATTGTTCATATATGTACCGAAATTTAAACAAGTGTTGTCTCATCTAAAAATGCCATTGCATGTAACAAAACTATATTAAGCAACCAAAAAAAGAAATATATTCCTACGCCCAGTTCATGCTGTTTCTGTTTGTTCAGCCAAGCAAAAACGAAATTTTACATCTTCCTTTCCCCATGTTTAGCTGTTTCGGTGCAGTCCCCAGCATACCATATTTTGTGAACAACTAATGTTGCTGCTCCACTCAGCACACCCCAGAGCGTTTTGGTAATAATTTTGAGGGATTGGCTGACAATAACTTATATTGCAATCCCACAACGGACTAAATGATAATTATTGTTGACAATAATGCTCCTGTCATGTAATGTTGGGGAGAAAATAATATATTTCCCCTCAAAAGAAACATATCTCAAATTTTTCTTCATATATTTTGATTAGCATGGTGGAAGATTATAAAGAAACAGTATTGGGGTGTCTGTGCATGCCTGACTGTGCCTGCACGTGCACTTATGTGGAAAAACTGGGAATATTGTATCGGTAAAAAACAGCAAGTTACTGTGCAATGTGTATCATTCACAGACAGCAGTGTCCAAATTAGAATGGAGAGACCAGTGATTAAGACAGTTGCCGAACAACTCCCAGCATATCGGATTTTCTCCATTTTGAGCATTTACTATTTAGATGTAGCAGAGACTTCTGCCAAAGTGAGACAGGGAAAAGACCTGCATATTAGAGGCCTATGTTGAAATTAAGAGCATGATACAATTTAATTACAAGATATTTTAGTATCATTAATTGTCAGAGTGCTAACCTTCAATCATGTTTCTGGGCTAGAAAAATGCATTGAAAATGAAGTAATTTTTCCATTTTTGATATCGTTTACTAACAACAAGGAACAAAAATGTTTCCTTAGATTCCATGAGGAACCTTTGGACCAACATTATACAGGTAGTATAATTCAATACAACAGAGGAACAGGCTCTTTGGCCCACCTACTCCTTATTTAGACCTGCTACTTATTGCCCATGCACAGTTTCTATTCCTCTTTTGCCTATTATTGATGTGACTATCAAGATACGCTTTAAACATTGCTAATGTGTTTTAAGCCTACTGCACCTGATATTCATAGGCTGTCTCCCATCCAAGTACTAACCAGGTGTAAGTCTGCTTAGCTTCTAAGGTGAGACAAGATCGAGAGTTCTTTTTCAGATTAATATGACTGTATGCATTGCCTTACATTTCCAACTCATCCTTCTGAAGAACATAACTGTCTGACAGGAGCAATTCGTTTTTGTCCTTGATGCTGACCTTGGGTCACCCAAAGCTAGCATCTGTCACCGAGCACCAGCTCAGACAGGATATGGGCCCATTCCAGGGCAAATCTGGCCAGAGCTGGTTTCCCTTGACCTTGGACATCACCCATCTGACTTCTGCCAGGTTTTAAAGTCAGGCCAGTTCAAAATAATATCAACCCCATAATTGCTCTATCCCCACCTATGAGATGTAACTGGAGTCAGGATAATTCACTGTTAGATATATGCTGCATTTGGTCAAGCTGTCCAAGCGAATACTATCATATTTGTAATTGCTGCAGACATGGCCTTGTTCATTCTACTGGAGGAGAAAGTGAGGTCTGCAGATGCTGGAGATCAGAGATGGAAATGTGTTGCTGGAAAAGCGCAGCAGGTCAGGCAGCATCTAGGGAACAGGAGAATCGACGTTTCGGGCATTAGCCCTTCTTCAGGAAGGGCTAATGCCCGAAACGTCGATTCTCCTGTTCCCTAGATGCTGCCTGACCTGCTGCGCTTTTCCAGCATCACATTTCCATCTCATTCTACTGGAGAGCAAGCCCTCAAGCATCTTATTACTATTCGGAAAAAGTGACACTGCATATCAAATGGGGTTAAGATTGTTTGTGGTATATGTCAGTTAGAACACAGGACTTATACAATTAATAGTAGGACCCTGGGGAGTGTTGCCGAACAAAGAGACCTAGATAATTCCCTGAAAGTGAAGTCACAGGTAGACAGGGTGGTGAAAAAAGCATTTGGCACACTTGCCTTTGTTGGTCAGAACATTGAATGTAGATGTTGGGATACCATGTTGTGGCTGAAAAGGACATTGGTGAGACGACTTTTAGAATACTGCGTACAATTCTGGTCACTCTTCTATAGGAATGATGTTGGTAAACTTGTTTGCAGAAAAGATTTACAATGATGTTGCCAAGACTGGAGAGTTTGTGTTATATGAAGAGGCTGAATAGGCTGGGGCTTTTTTCTCTGGAGCATTGGAGTGAAGGATGAGTTTATAGAAGTTTATAAAATCATGGGGGGGCATAGAAAAGGTAAATAACCAAGGTCTTTTCCCCAGGTATAGGGGAAACCTAAAGAGCATAGATTTAAGTGAGAGGGGAAAGATTTAAAAGGGACCTGACAGGTAACTTCTTCATACAGAGGGCGGTCTGTGTGTAGAATGAGCTGCCAGAGGAAGTGATGGAAACAGGTATAATTACAATATTTAAAAGTCATCTGGATTGCTATACAAAGAGGAAGGGTTCAGAGGGAGATGGACCAAATGCTGGCAAATGGGTCTAGGTCAGATTGCAATGTCTCATTGGCGCGGATGAGCTGGACCAAAGGGTCTGTTTCCATGCTGTATGATTTTATGACTCCAAGACTGATAAGTTTGCCTGGAATTAATGAAGTATGATGCAAATTCAAATATTTTCCTCCACGTCACACAAATCAGACATCTCCCCATGACCAACAAATACATACTTGCAAGCTGTCACTGCATTGCCAGCTTTGTGTAGTCATTAGCCAATTGAAGCCTTTAAATACCATAAAGGACAACTATCCCATGCTGCAAGACGTTTTCCCTGTATAGGCAAATCCTTGCACATCCTTGACCTGACCAAATCAAGTATACTATCTTCCTTGATTTATGTGGTGTCTAATCTCAGCCTTTGTGTGCCAATAATCCAATGTGCAAAATTTACCCTCTGAAATTTCTTTGTAACATAGTTATACCATTTATTGGGTGTTTTGTAGACATGTCTGTTTCTCTGATTGAAAACAAAAGTTAACAACACGAACATTAACAAATATTTTCTCATAAAATGCTTACCTTTATGAAATCCTTTCCTTTGCAAACATTTTATTGAATAATGACTTTTTGGCAAATTGGCAATCAATTCCCAAGAAGGTCTGAAAAATGTTGTTGATTAGTCAAGCCTTGCTGTATCAAAGTTTCCAAAATTAACTTTGATCCTATTTCTAAATATTTTGAACATTATTTTGTTGGCATTTCTGGAAGAAAAGAAAACAACTGTTTCAATTGCTGATTAATGTTATTTCTTGTTTGTAAAACACTGAGAAAGTAACAAAAATAGTCAAGAGTTTCAAAAGGGATCCAGAATCTAAAGAATTTAAATTCTATTAAGTGGTGTTTTAAGTGCATAGCTATATGCTCTATGTTTACACAGTTGTTTATTTTAAGTAGATTAATTTAAGTAAATTACCTCAGGGAGAACATTTATGCAAGTATGTTAATCAGTGCACTCAAAACCATATTCAGCAAAATGGCCAGCTTATAAGTATGCAAAGTCAACTTCCCTCCGAACACAGAATTGGGTGCGACTCTTAGTGGTTGAAATGGCAACTGGGGCTCAGTGAAGAGAATTGGATTAGGCACTGGGATAAGGTGCTATCACTATCCAGAAAGCATGACCCCATGATCACAACACCTTCGAAAGAAGAAGCAGTGAGGAAAGAAAATGAAAATTAGTAAAGAAACTTACAAATTTAAATCTGTAGATTTGAAAATAGCTTGAATACATTTGAATTTGATATAAAATGATATACTGAATAAAAAATGGTGACAATCAGGCATTGTTCAAGCTGATGTTATATAACAAAGGCAGAAATTATTTGTAATATACTTGTACTTTAAAATGTTATATTATAATCACATGAGATTTCCCATTACAAAGTACACGATTTATGTCTTGGTACCTGAAAAACATTCACTGTCCAGTCATTATACCAATCGCACTGATGTGTTCCTAAATGGTGTTCAAAAACAATTTTATCTGCACATCGATTGTCAGTACACTGATGAGATAACTACCTTCACAATCTATGGTCTATAAATGTAAACTAGCATACACTTTCAGATTTAATTCTGAGCAAAATGCATCCTAAGTGGCACATTGACAATAGTTCTGGTTACCATAGCAGCTTGCTTTTTTTGTGTGACTACAATACTTGAGAATGCAAAGTGCTTTACACAATTGCAGTTCTTTCAAATTTTCAGCAACAGCCTCAGCTGAATTACACCAAAGTTCAGCTTCTATGAACCTGGAAAGACATGGGGAGAGTTTGCGTGCCTTTTGCGGAACTGCAAGTCCCACACCAATGTTCAGAACAGGAGCCAGCTAGAAGTTTCATCTGAATGATGAGAGGGGAACAAAATGGCAATTGGTAAATGTTACCATGGTAATAAAAAGCAGCCATTCAAGCAACACACTGTGGCCTATACCATTACAGAGAATGTTATTCAGAACAACAAAAAATGAAATTGAAATTTCAAGAGGGAAAAAACTAAATTTGCATATCCATCCCTTGCACCAAATTGTGAGCTTTGCTATTCAATAGAATTATAGAAGTGGTTTTGAATAGACACAGTTTTATTAAAAAGGGGACTATTTGGAGCATTTGCCACTAATGGAACATTCCCATCTTTTCGTAATAGCAGCTTTTTAAAAATCACTCACAGCAGTACAAGATAATAAAGAGCATATAGGTCATCACATGAACAGTTTAGCATTTTATTTTGCTTCCAAGCATAAAATCAATTATGTTTTTGTTTATTGTTTTATTTTGCTGCACTTGGCACTAGTTTTATATTTTATGTACTGGGACTTTATGAAAAATGGGTTCACAATTAGTGTTCTAAGTTTGTCCCTTGGTTACTTCTGTTCAAAAGAAACCAAGTATCAAATTATAGTGCTCAACTGTCTTTAGCAACCATTGGCAGACTTTGAGGAAGACTGGCCCCCTGTAGGCTCTGAGGAATAACGGAGCCATGTAGACCAACAAGTTTCAGAATTAGTTCCTTGGTCTGCACCAAAATAATTGATTGTAGTCAAGGAATAGTGATGGGAGAGTTTGCACGTGTGCGACAATACCCGAAAAAATGACTTGCTTGTACTCATCATCAAATGGTACAAATTAATTATAAAAACTTGCATCTCAGCAAGAGTCAGCATTTTAAGAAAGGAAGGCGAATCTAACCTGAAGCAGCAATTGCTATGCATAAGTTATTGCACTTAGTAATAATAACATCAGTGGTTATTCACAGCTCTTTCCCTCATTACTGTCATTCCTTTATTGAATACCGAGATGATATTAACTTGGTCTGGCACTGGGTAATAATGTTCACGTTAATGTTAATAGCATGGGTTCATTCCCATTCTGGCTAAGGTAGACTCAAGTCCTGCCTCCTTACCCTGCCCTGGGGAGTGGAAGGCACAGGCAAACCACTGCTGAAAAAACTTGCCAATTATTGGGGTCAGGACAAAGCAGGAGCCAGAAATGAACCAAAGACCGACCTTCAGGCAAAGCGTTCATGAAATGGAATTAACTTGCTCAGACTGGTGATAAAATTGTAAGAGACACCCTGATCAGCATAAAAATGACAATATATATTTGTTTTTATCACACATGAGGCCAGTTGGGATGACAGCTAGTTTCTTTTTTGCTGATATCAGACCTACTGGATTTCAGACATCAGCCAGAAAAGCTGTCGTTGGGAACATTATTCCAAATATGGATGATTACTCTTCACTGCAGAGATCAAAGAAAACATTCTCACAACCAGACACAATCACTAATCAGTTGGTGACTGTTTCAACAGTAATTCCTTTTCAAAATTGCTTTCCCTGATTACTACAGGGGTGAACATGGCCATTGATTTCAAAATGGTGGCTATGATGTGTCTGCATACTCCTGGTGCAAGTTGTGCCAGCCATCATTAGCACCCTCAGAGGGAATATGGCAGAAAAATGCAGAGAAGGGAGACCATTATGTCAATCAGTATTTACTGTACTGCCATTATGGAATTCAATATTCCAGCAAACACCCTGTATTTAATCACACAATGCTGAACATAGGTAGAACACCCAACTCCAGCTATTTAAAGGAAGCATCATTGTTTTTTTCCAGATTTGTCGCTGATTGATTTCTTCTGGCTGTTGCAACAATTGTGCAAATGTTTGATGCTTTTCAGTGTCATTTAAAGTTATTGAAAGTCTACTGGGAGTGAAGTGGCAGGTGCTGAAGAATCTGACCCTGATCTTAATGCTTCTGTAGAAACTAATTGTTCCAAAATACGGCTGTAGGAGTATGTATTGCTTTCGGAATACAGCATGACAGGGAACATGAGCAGATGCTGGACAGAGTGGCAAAAACCACTGGAAGAGAAAGGAGGAGAACAGAGAAGGAGGAGAAGACGGGTTCTCACTAGGAGACACAGGGATTCTCCTACCTAAGCAATAACAAGAAATCATGTGAGATATGTGTATAGACATCCTCTGATCTATGGGTCACAATTACACTCTAGAGAAGGGGAAAAAAACTCAGTCAGTGAATAATTATGCAGTGTGTTCCTTCCAGCCTGGAAATATTTGTAGCATCTCCAAATTTTTTGTCCACCAGTGGATAAGGGAGGCCAACATTGATCTCTATTCAAAGAAAGCCAAGTTCATTTCGCTTTTCCTTGTCAGGGAACAGCTAGTAGGGTGATCAGACAGCTTCATGAAGACTTCCCCATTGATAAACTGCACATCACTTTGTGGGGGCAGAACTTAAATCTGAATGCCAAAGGGCCTTCACTCCCGGTTGGTGTCTGGCCATGCATAGTAAATCGGCTAGCTCAGTGCCTGTTACATGGCAGCAGTGTTGTCTGCGGTAGTCCACTGTGCCATCTATTTTCAAGGTACCATGGCAGACCAAAGGGTGGTCACTGGATAGCAAGGATATCAGTTCACCATGAAGATTGTTCATGTGCATTCCATGGAAAGCCAAGCTGTCACATGAAGTGTGCTAGAGTGAATCACTAGGAAGATAAAATACAATTTCTGCTGCCTGGGTTGTCTGGGAGGAGCAGTGCAGTGTCTGACAGCATAGGTGTTAAAATTTAATGGTCTGTTGTTTGCTGTACAACATCATCATCTGGACAATATAACCCCTGCCACCAGCTATATAGCAAGCAGCTTAAGAGCGGCAGAAATTCAGCACAGCTAGATTGTCCATGAACAACTCTACTGACTTTATGCCAGTGACATGCCCTCTAATTCCCTATTTGCCAACATGCACACACTTTATCTTCCCTAAATCACTGGTCATCATAGCATCAATGTAGTGACAATGCAAAAATAAAAGTCAACTTCAAATCAAATCTATAAATTGAATCACTTTGCATAAAGAGATGCACTTAATGACAGGTAATAGCATAAATAGTAGGAAAGCGTCATGAAAATAGCCACTATTTCCACTGCTGGAGAAGCTGGACCCCAAATTCAATGCAAAGCCCATTACCAAATTAGCGCCAATATTACTTGACATTGTAGGCTTCCTCGTAAGCCAACTTATACATAAAGCATGTTGTCGTGTGTGGCCACCATCCTTCTGAGTTCTGAAGAAAAGTTATGTTGGAGTCAAAATATTGACTTTGTTCCTGTTTCCACAAATGCTGTCAGACTTGCTGAATTTTTCCAAAACTTTATATTTTTATTTCAGATCTTGAGCATCCTCAGTGTTTTGCTTCTATTATCCTTCTTCTGTATTCTGCCCCAATGAGTGTCTATGTTCTCTGCAGCAGAACTTGTGTGCCACTCCTGACAAATTACTGGCCATATGGCCCTTTCTATCCTTTCCACATTCCCCAGCCAGCCTCCTAGGTGCCCTATGTCTCACTACATACAGATACCACCTCAAGGTTATCCTGTAAAGTATTTGCAGTGTCAATATCAGAGGAGATGGTCAGTGTGATGGTGAATGACTGACAGTATTTCTTCAACTTCCCTACCTTTCTGCTCTCCCACTACTGCAACAGATGCAGATTAATCCTGTAATCCAATTCGAGCACCTAGTTTCGACAGGTCCTAAATTTACCCACAGAAATCTTTAAAATTCTATAAAACTATTCCCCATGTATTTCAGCATTACATTTACAATGGGAGAGCAATCAATCATGGTTAGTTGGTTAACAGTAAATTACATGTAATAACATTACCAATTAGAAATTTAAAATATTGTATTAAACAAATGACAAGTTGCAATGACCTTTATAAAGCTGCGGTATTCTATCCTCTTCTCAGTTCTTACTTCAATTATGTTCCATTTCTTAAAGGCAGGCTATGGAGAATAACATCAGAAAATTCCTGGAACTTATCGAGCAAAACTATTTATGAAAGTATGCAAAATTGACATTTGGCCGATTCCCAGTAAAGTTCAGCCCAATGTATCCACTAATGATGGATTTGGAATGTTCTTTAATTGTCTGACATTTGGAAATTTGAAGAAACAATCAGTGACTGGGATGATGTCATCTCCATTCCTGGTGATTTTGGATTGGGGAACTGAAAAGTTGCTCAGAAGGGAAGGGGGGATAGGAGTAGAGCATTCGTCATGGGAGACTCCATTGTTAGGGGGACAGATAGGAGATTCTGTGGGAATGTGAGAGGTTCACAGTTGGTATATTGCCTCCCAGGTGCCAGGGTCCGCAATGCCTCAGATCGTGTTTTCAGGGTCCTTAACGGGAAGGGGAGCAGCTCCAAGTGGTGGTCCACATAGGTACCAATGTCATAGGTAGGAAAAGGGATGGGGATGTAAGGCAGAAATTCAGGGAGCTTGGGTGGAAGCTTAGAGATAGAACAAACAGAGTTGTTATCTCTGGTTTGTTTCCCGTGCCTTGTGTGAGCCAGGCGAGGAATAGGGAGAGAGAGCAGTTGAATACATAGGATGGTGCAGGAGGGAGGGATTCAGATACCTGGATAATTGGGGCTCAATCTGGGGTAGTTTGGACCTCTACAAATGGGATGGTCTACACCTGAACCAGAGGGGTACCAATATCCTGGAGAGAAATTTGCTAATGCGCTTTGGGAGAGTTTAAACTAATTCAGCAGGTGTCTGGGAACCTGAAGTGTAGCTCCAGTGTACAGGAGGTTGAGAGTGGTGAGGTCATAAATATGGCTTCAAGATCGCAGGAGCGCACCAGCAGACAGGAAGGTGGTTTGAAGTGTTTCTACGTCAATGCCAGGAGCATCAGGAATAAGGTGGATGAATTTGCAGCATGGGTTGATACCTGGGACTTTGATGTTGTGGCCATTTCAAAGACATGGATAAAGAAGGGGCAGGAATGGTTGTTCTAGGTTCCGGGATTTAGATGTTTCAGTAAGAACAGAGAAGGTAGTAAAAGAGGACAGTATTACAGTGGCAGAAAGGGCGTTTGATGAGGACTTGTCCACTGAGGTAGTATGGGCTAAGGTTAGAAACAGGAAAGGAGAGGTCACCTTGTTGGGGGCTTTCCATAGGCCTCCAAATAGTTCCAGAGATGTGGAGGAAAGGATTGCAAAGATGTTTCAGGATAGGAGCAAGAGTAACAGGGTAGTTGTTATGGGGGACTTTAACCTTCCAAATATTGACTGGAGACGCTATGGTTTGAGTACTTTAGATGAGTAAGTTTTTGTCCAGTGTGTGCAGGAAGGTTTCCTGACACAGTATGTAGATAGGCCAACAAGAGGCAAGGCCACATTGGATTTAGTACTGGGTAATGAACCAGGCCAGGTTTTAGATTTGGAGCTAGGTGAGCACTTTGGTGATAGTGACACAATTCAGTTACGTTTACTTTAGTGATGGAAAGGGATAGGTATATACCACAGGACAAGAGTTATAGCTGGGGGAAAGACAATTATGATGCGATTAGGCAAGATTTAGGATGCATGGGATGGGGAAGGAAACTGCAGGGGATGGGCACGAGTGAAATGTGGAACTTGTTCAAGGAACAGCTACTGCATGCCCTTGATAAGTACGTACCTGTCAGGTCGAGAGGAAATGGTCGAGCAAGGGAACTGTGGTTTACTAAAGAAGTTGAATCTCTTTTCAAGGTGAAGAAAGAGGCTTCTGTAAAGAGAGATGTGAAGGCTCTGTTAGGGTATTTGAGAGTTACAAGTTAGCCAGAAGGACCTAAAGAGAGAGCTAAGAAGAGCCAGACAGGAACATGAGAAGTCTTTGACAGGTAGGATTAAGGAAAACCCTAAAGCTTTCCATAGGTATGTCAGGAATAAAAGAATAACTCGGGTAGGATTAGGGCCAGTCAAGGACAGTAGTGGGAAATTGTGCATGGAGACCAAGGAGATAGGAGAGATGCTAAATGAATATTTTTTGTCAGTATTCACAGAGGCAAAAAACAATGTTGTCAAGGAGAATACTGAGATACAGGCTATTAGACTGGACAGGATTAAGGTTCATAAGGAGGATTTGTTAGCAATTGTGGAAAGTATGAAAATAGATAAGTCCCCTGGGCTGGATTCTCTGGGAAGCTAGGGAGGAGATTGCAGAGCCTTGGCTTTCATCTTTATGTCGTCATTGTCTACAGGAATAGTGCCAGAAGACTGGAGGATATCAAATGTTGTCCCCGTGTTCAAGAAGGGGAGTTGAGATGATCCGAGTAATTATAGACCAGTGAGCCTTACATCAGTTGTGATTAAAGTTTTGGAAAGGATTGTAAGAGATAGGATTTATAATCATCTATAAAAGAATAATTTGATTAGGGATAGACAACATGGTTTTGAGAAGGGTAGGTCGTGATTCACAAACCTCACTGAGTTCTTTGAGAAGGTAACTAAACAGGTGGATGAGGGTAAAGCGGATGGTGTGATGTGTATGTATTTCAGTAAAGCGTTCGATACGGTTCCCCATGGTAGGCTATTGCAGAAAATACAGAGGCATGGGATTGAGGGTGATTTAGCAGTTTGGATCAGAAATTGGCTAACTGTAAGAAGACAGAGGGGTGGTGGTTGATCGGAAATGTTCATCCTGGAGTTCAGTTACTAGTGGTGTACCGCAAAGATCTGTTTTGTTGCCACTGCTGTTTGTCATTTTTATAAATGACCTGGATGAGGACATAAAAGTCTGAGTTAGTAAATTTGCAGATGAAACAAAAGTCAGTGAGTTGTGAACAGTGAGGAAGGATTTTGCAGGTTACAGAGGGACATAGATAAACTACAGAGCTGGGCTGAGAGGTGGCAAATAGAGTTTAATGCAGAAAAGTGTAAGGTAATTCACTTTGGAAGGAGTAACAGGAATACAGAGTACTGGGCTAATGGTAAGATTCTTGGTAGTGTGGATGAACAGAGAGATCTCGGTGTCCATGTGCATAGATCCCTGAAAGTTGCTACCCTGGTTGATAGGGATGGTAAGAAGGCATATGATATGTTAACTTTTATTGATAGAGGGATTGAGTTTTGCAGCCACAATGTCATGCTGCAGCTGTACAAAACTCTGGTGCGGCCGCACTTGGAGTATTGCGTAAACAGGTAGTTCTGGTCACTACATTATCGGAAAGATGAGGAAGCATTGGAAAGGGTGCAGAGGAGATTTACCAGGATGTTGTCTGGTACGGAGGGAAGGTCTTATGAGGAAAGGCTGAGTGACTTAATGCTGTTTTCGTTAGAGAAAAGAAGGTCAAGAGGTGTCTTATTAGAGACATACAAGATGATCAGAGAGTTAGATAGGATGGGCAGTGAGAACCTTTTCCCTCGGATGATCATGGCTGGCACAAGGGGACATAGCTTTAAATTGAGGGGTCATAGATATAGGACAGATAACGGAGATAGTTTCTTTACTCAGAGAGTAGTAAGGGCATGGAGCGCCCTGCCTGCAACAGTAGACTCACTAATTTTAAAGGTAAATAAATGGTTATTGGATAAATATATGGATGATCATGAAATAGTGTAGGTTAGATTGGTTTCACAGGTCGGTGCAACATCAAGGGCTGAAGGACATGTACTGTGCTGTACTGTTTTATGTTCTATGAAAGATCACATGTAGAGCAGCAGCTCATCTGGGAGGCCTCACCTTCAGCGCAAGATGGGCCAGATGAATCAAAGTCAGATCAGTGCTTTTAGTTCAATTAATTCAGTCAAATAATTAATTTGCCTTGATTTAGGCAAAGTTGAAGACGTAAGATAAATGTCATACACATCTTCACTAACGTTTCAATACCACCATTAATCTTTGGCCAGTAGATCAAATCATGTGTGAATTGTTTCATTTGCTCTAAGTTCAAATTGTTGCAACTATACCAAGAATCCATGTCCTGGAAAACAGCTTCAGGAACAAATACTTCTGATAATATGAAGGTAATGTTTCTCAAGGTACTAAGCTCCTTTATTGGTCAGAGTATTGAGTACAGGAGTTGGGAGGTCATGTTGTGGCTATACAGAACATTGGTTAGGCCACTTTTGGAATATTGCATGCAATTCTGGTCTCCTTCCTGTGTTGTGAAACTTGAAAGGATGTTGTGAAACTTGAAAGGGTTCAGAAAAGATTTACAAGGATGTTGCCAAGGTTGGTGAATATGAGCTATAGGGAGAGTTTGAATAAGCTGGAGGCTGAGCATTGGAGCTGAGGGGTGACCTTATAGAGGTTTATAAAATCATGAGGGGCATGGATAGGATAAATAGACAAAGTCTCTTTGGTGGTGGAGTCCAGGTCTAGAAGGCATAGGTTTAGGGTGAGAGGAGAAACATATAAAAGAGATCTAAGGAGCAACTTTCTCATGCAGAGGGTGGTATTTGTATGGAATGAGCTGCCAGTGGAAGTGGTGGAGTACAATTGCAGCATTTAAAAGGAATCTGGATGGGTATATGAATAGGAAGGGTTTGGAAGGATATGGGGTGGGTGCTGGCAGGTGGGACTAGATTGGGTTGGAATATCTGGTCGGCATGGACAAGTTGGACCTAAAGGTCTGTTTCTGTGCTGTACATCTCTATGACTCTCTGACTCTATTACTCTGCACAAGTCAGAACAGATTCTGAAAACTGAATATATAGCACTAGAAAAATGGCCTAACCATCATTCACCTGGCATTACTTGCTGTTGAAAATTAAACCTTTCAGATGAGATAGTCATTGGTGACTGAAGGTTCTGATTATGCTCTTCTTTGGTTCTGTCTGTTGCCACTACAGTAATTCCAGTGGCAATATGTGTGCACTGAGGCACACTTCCGGTCATTTTTCCGTAAGCTGTTCGAAAAAAGGTTAATTGAATGATAGCTTCTGAAAACAGTTATTTAATAGCATTCTGAAGGGGTAAATTCCAGGATACCCTGGCTAGTGCATATTCATGTTTGGTGTTCATCTTAGAGAAGAAATGTGAACTCAGGATCCAATTGCTCCCGTGTTCGAATCTTATGTGGGCAATTATTTAGAGAGAGAGGTTTAGACATCTCAGATTTAGACATCGCCTAATTGTATCATCTTGTTTAGTATGCATGTATACCCGTTTGTTTGGACGATGCCATTGTGTTCCATGCCATCCACCTAGCATTTAAGCTTTTCTTGTATGTGGTCGCAACACTTTCTGTTTTTTAAAGGAATATTATTGTGGAAGAATCACTAAATACTCTATTAAAAATTTACCAGGAGACGCCGAAAATCCTTCATGAAATTAAACTTTAATCTTGCAAAATCAAAGCTGCGGGAGCCAGCAAAATGTCTGCCTGACTGCCCACAATCTCTTTGTTCTTCTGCAATTTATAGAGTTATTCTTCCTGCGCTTATCTGATGGCATTACCATACCCAATCATGCTGGCTCGCTTTGCCTTTCTAAACTAGTCTGTCACACTAGTTTCCTCGATCATATTTAACCTATCACATTACAACACCATCATCTTCAGCATTAGCTCATCTCCCAGTGGTTTAACTAACCCATCACAGTGCACTACCATTATCTGTTACTGGATCCCTGTAACATGATCCCGGGCATGCATTGCAACACTAAGTTAACCACATAACTGCCAGGATAACTTCCATAATATCATCTCTATGAGGGCAATGTGGCATTGCCTTTAAAACTTCCTATGGCATTTAACCTATCTCACTACTATTGTTACAAAGTCTGACTGACTCAATGTCCATATTTTTGGATTCTTCTGATGTATTGAGTACTTTGGTGATCTCACAGATCATCAAAATATTGATATCCATGCATGCTGGAGGACCTGACTCTGCTGGTCTGCTTTGTGTCAATTATATGTTTCTGGTTTCCATGCTGAATTGCTACAGCTGAACTGCAGTGTTAGTCTACCAAAGCAATGGCGGATGATACATAGCATGCAGTTAATTTAGCAGCTAACAGATGCATAATGATCCTGTTAGAAATCCTTCAAAATTTTCCATTCTGAAGAAGTCATACTAGATTCGAAACATTAACTCTATTTCTCTCCATAGATGCTGCCAGACCTGCTGAGTTTCTCCAGCATTCTACATGAGTAGTTGCTGCAAAATTATGCAGATATTTGCACTAGCTCCTTTGTCAATCTTGGCTTTGAGTCTACATTTGCCAATTTTCTTTAGGTGAATGATGTTGATTGTGGAAAAGTTTATTGTTGGTTGTCTTTCTCCAAATAATGTGATATTTTCACAATGTGGAAGGCCTGTTTGATCTCTAGTTGGAAGTTGCTACACACTAGGTTTTGACTCATCTGTTTTGCTGTGAACTTTGTATATTGCCTTATGTTTACACAATTGTCTGGTGCATTCCTTGCTGCAGTTCTGCTTTGCCTCTACCCTGTTGAGATCTGTTGTAGTCTCTGGTTATGTCTTTGCAGCCAGATTTCTTGCAACAGTAGATCTAATGACTTTTTGTATCCTCCTTGCAAAGATGTTGAAATGCATGAGAACTTTGTGGTCAATGCAACAGAGTTTGCTTGCTTTTTGTGGCCAGGCTAATGTGTCAATACTGTACCTGCACCTAATGCTTACAGATACTCTTGTCTGACTACAATGACTTTGTATTTTCTGTTATCTGCTAGTGGTAAATTAATGCAGGCCTTTTGTTTTCTTTCTCCACAAGGTCTTAGGGCAATGTTTCAAAATCAGCATTAAGACCATCACCAACTCCATTACCCACTACATATCGACACAGACATCAAGTTGCTGCAGATATGCAAGAAAGTAGATGTGTGATTCTTAACTTTGTCCACCCCAGTCCAACACCGGCTCCTCCACATACATCATCATTACCCACTCTGACAGTTCAGCATTTGAAAAATCACTTTCAATGCCCTAGTTACAGCACCTGCTCACAATTGATTTGTAGTCTTATGGGGTGCGGTTGAAAACATCAGTTTTTTTTGAACAGCACAAATAGATGCTATCAACAGTGAAGCAAAACAATACTGTATGTAAAGCACATATAACTTGCATTAACAAAACTGTTGATCTTTAAAAGCAGAAGCATGACAACTAGGATAATTATAATCATGCACTTACGAGGATATTTTTCTTATTGCTTTAGAACAGACCTGCAGTTTTGAGAGAAATCTGTATGACTTTTTAAGTTACTAATCTGTTCTTGAACACTAATTACAGAGTAAAGCCGAGTATTTAGAATTGGAAAAATGTACTGTCCTTTATTTTCAGGTACCTCAGATGTTAAAAACAAAAACAAAAAAGTGTGTTAATTTTAATAAAATCCTAGGCACTGCACTCTTCAGTTTGATTGCAAAAAGAGAAATACCATGTCCTACCACAAGTCACGTGGCATCACTTATGCAACAGTGACAACCAATTCACTCCCACACTGTGATACGCAGGTTTCCACTAACTCTCCATTAAGCTGTGCAAACAGTATCCTAGCCAACTTGACAAAAGCAGCAAGTTTTATTTATACTTTTATATAGATGAACCACCAGTAGTCAGCTTCAAGACTCTAAACACTTTAAATTTCAAATAATGTTCAACAATGACACAATTCTACATATAATGGCTTTTTTTGCTGCACTCCATAACTCTTTTATATCTTGTGTGTGGCAATATAAGATAGCCATTTTTTGCATTTATTGACAACTTCCAGTTACCCTGAGGGAATTAATATTCACATTGGAGAGATTGAAGTGTTATTACACCTGCGAATTGAACCTAGGCCTTCTGGCTCAGAGAAGGGATGTTACCATTGTGCCACAAGAGCCCGTTGCAACATCTTTGTATACTGAATAAGACTGTTAACTAATTATTGCAAATTGAGACCATGCCAATCAATTCATCACTGTTCTCATACTGATCCAATTAATTTACCTTGACATTTTAAACATATACTTTGTTGTTACAGTGCTGAAAGGACAATAATTTTATGAAATAATATTTGTTATGTATTTAGTTAAGAGTTTCACACAGAGTGGTGGTGCGTGAATGGAACGTGTTGCCAGAGGAAGTGGTGGAGGCTGGTATAAGTGTAACATTTAAAAGGCACATGGATAGATACATGAATTAGAACATGTTTAGAGGAACATGGACCAAATGCTAGCAAATGGGCATAGGTCAGTTTAAGATATCTGATCAGCACGAAGGAGTTGGACCGAAGGGTCTTTTTTCCATGCTGTGTAACTCTACGACTCTAAATATACAATCTGATGTTGGAAACCTAAAGAAAATCTTGTTACTGGTACTTACACGTGGCATGAACATGATGGAGATGCTTCACAACTTTTCTTGCTCCCCAAGTAAAAACGTCTCTCAAAGTTCCTCAAAACGGTTATAATTAGATTGCCTACTTGATAATTGCTGAGGTCAAGCATGCACGCCTAGATTGATATACCCCCCCGCAACACCCAATCAAAGAAATCACCATCAATCAATGTCCTTTGGTTCTTGATCTTTCTGCCAACCACTTTTTCCCCAAGGAGAACATTCCTGGATTCTACAATCTGTTTTTGCGAACCAAAGTTTCTCATCCCTTGAATCGTTCCTTAAATCCTTTCTGCATCCACTCCAAAAACCACACATTTTTCCTGTAGTGGCTAAGACTGGACACAGCATGCTAGGTTGTGGCTGAAACAGTGTTTGTAAAAGTTCATCATAACTTCCTTCCTTCCTTTTGTACTCTGTGCCTCTATTTAAAAGCCCCAAGTTCCTCTTCATCATTCTCTTCTGTTGCCCTGCTACCTTCAATAATTTGCACATATGTACCCTCAAGTTCCTCTTCTTCTGGAGCTCCTTTTGTATTTCCTGTACTTTATATTACATTTGTGTGGCGTGAATGATGAAAGGCACCAGTTCACATTTCTCTGCAGAACCTATAGTTACCATATATCCACTCATTACAATTCTGTTTTTGACTTTTTGAAATCTATCAATATGTTCATAGATGTTTACAGCATAGAAGGAGGCCAATCAACCCATCATGTCTACCTTAATCAATAAAAATCTGACTAAATTAATTCCATTTTTCAGTTTTTGGCACATTGCCCTGGAGGCTATGGCAATGCAAGTAAATATCTAAATATCGCTTAAATGTTATGAGAGTTTCTGACTCAACCATTCTTTCAGGCAGTGAGTTCCAGACTCCACTATCTGAGTGAAAAAACTTTCTTTTCATCTCTCCTTTTGCCTCTTACCTTAAATCTATGCCGCCTAGTTATTGACCCCTCTACTAATGGGGAAAATGCCTTCCTATCCATACCATCAATATCTCTCATGATCTTATACAGTTCTATCAGATCCCTTCTCAGCCTTCACTGCTCCAAGGAAAGCAACTCCAATCTATCCAATCTTTCTTCATAGCAACATTCTGGTAAATCTTCTCTGCACCCTCTCTGGTGCAGTCACATTGTCTTATAATATGGCAACCAGAACTGCACACAGCACTTCACTTGTCGCCTAACCAGCATTTCATACAGTTCCGGCATAATCTATTCCTGTATTTTGCATTCTCATATTGGCTGATAAAGAAAGTATCCATGATCCCTTCTTAACCATCTTATCTACCTGTCCTGTTACCTTCAGGGATCTCTGGGTTGCACATCAATGTCCTTCTGATCTTCAATACTTTCGAGGGTCTTAACTTCAAAATATAATCCCTCATCATGTTAGGCCTTATCCAAATGCATTACTTCACAGTTTTCGACATTGAATTCAATTTGCTACTGCTCTGCCCAGCTAACCAATCCAGTAAAATGCTCCTACACTTTGAGCACATACGTTTTAAAGATCAAGTAAACGCTGATCAGCTCGGTAATGCTCTGAGGCTGTGTCTGTAAATTATCTGATCAACTTTATTTGGAGGGATTTAATTATTAGGCCAGGAAGTGTTTTTTCCTGAAAGTAGTGGCAGCAAATATGCTTAGGAAACTCAAATTACAGTGCAGACAATGGCTAATTCTTTCAGAATGGAATCATTAACTAAAAGAACATCAGGGAATATAATTACTGGATGAACCTATGAAGTTGAATTGGTGCATTGAGATAAATGCAGAAATGCTAAACTATTGCTACTTTAGAGTTTCTTGCAATGGGATTGAAAATGTTTGAACATTGACAAAAGGCATCACTTAAGCATTCCTTTGTACTTTTGGCATATTAAACTTCCTGAATACATGTTGATAATGAGGACAGGACTTGTACACTTAATGGTAAGGACTGGAGAGTGTTGCTGAACAAAGAGACCTTGAGTGCAGGTTCGTAGTTCTTTGAAAGTGGAGTTGCAGTTGGATAGGATAGTGAAGAAGGCATTTGGTATGCTTGCCATTATGTGCAATTCTGGTCTCCCTCCTCTTGGAAGTATGTTGTGAAACATGAAAGGGTTCAGAAAAGATTTACAAGGATGTCGCCAGGGTTGGAGGACTTGAACTATGCGAAGAGGCTGAATAGCTCGGGCTGTTTTTCCCTGGAGTGACAGAGACTTAGGGATGATCTTATAGAGGTTTATAAAATCATGAAGCGTATAGATAGGTTTACAGTGAGAGAGGAAAGATTCAAAAGGGACTTAAGCATCACACAGAGTGTGGTGTGTGTATGGAATGAACTGCCTGAGGAAGTGGTGGAGGCTGGTACAATTACAACATTTAAAAGGTATCTGGATGGGTATATGAATAAGCAGGCTTTAGAGGGATATGGGCCAAGTGCTGACAAATGGGACTAGATTAATTTAGGAGATCTGGTCAGCATGGATTAGTTGGACTGAAGAATCTGTCTATGTGCTATACATTTCTATGACTCTATAACTCTTCTTTTGGGCATTAGGCAATTGCCATAAAGTTTTTCCATTCATTCATGTATTTGGTGACCCAACAGAGAGCCCCTGGCATGGATTGAGGATTGGCTGTCTGACAGAAGGCAGAGAATTGGGATAAAAGATTCTTTTTCAGAATGGCAGCCGGTGACAAGCGGTGTCCCGTAGGGTCCAGTGTTGGGCTGCAGCTGTTCACTTTATGTATTAATAATCTGGATGAAGAGATTGGGGGGATTCTGGTGAAGTTTGCCGATGATACGAAGTTAGGTGGACAGGCAGGTAGTACTGAGGAGGTGGGGAGGCTGCAGAAAGATTTAGACAATTTAGGAGAGTGGTCCAGGAAACGGCTGATGAAATTCAATGTGAGCAAGAGCGAGTTCTTGCACTTTGGAAAAAGGAATACAGGCATGGACTATTTTCTAAACGGTGAGAAAATTCATAAAGCCAAAGTACAAAGGGACCTGGGAGTGCCAGTCCAGGATTCTCTAAAGGTTAACTTGTAGGCTGAGTCCATGATTAAGAAAGCGAATGTAATGTTGTCAGTTATCTCAAGAGGGTTGGAATATAAAAGCAGCAATGTGCTTCTGACACTTTATAAGGCTCTAATTAGGCCCCATTTAGAATACTATGTCCAGTTTTGGGCCCCACACCTCAGGAAGGACATACTGGCACTGGAGCATGTCCAGCGGAGATTCACATAGATGATCCCTGGAATAGTAGGCCTAACATACGATGAATGGTTCAGGATCCTTGGATTGTATTCATTAGAGTTTAGAAAGTTGAGGGCAGATCTAATAGAAACTTACAAGATAATGCATGGCTTAGAAAGGGTGGGCGCTGGGAAATTGTTTCCGTGAGATTGGGCTATTAGCCTTAGAATTAGAGAGGGTCAATTTCAAATGGAAATGGGGATACATTTCTTTAGCCAGAGAGTGGTGGGCCTGTGGAATTCATTGCCACAGAGCGCAGTGGAGGCCAGGATGTTAAATGTCTTCAAGGCAGAGGTTGATAAATTCTTGAACTCGCAAGGAATTAAAGGCTGCAAGAGAGTGCGCGTAATTGTGGAGTTGAAATGCCCATCAGCAATGATTATATGGTGGAATGGACTTGATGGGCCAAATGGCCTTACTTCCACTCCTATGTCTTATGGTCTTATTAAAATACAGTTTTAATATATGATTTGTGAAATTATTTCTTAAGTATAATGCTTGTACAATACCTTACAAATCTGTATTATTAATTATCAATTCAAGACTGCATGTCTTTCCACAATCGCAGCAGCTACTAGGAGGCAAATACAGAAGGGAACTATGAGGGGTTCATTTGCTTGCTCATCCCTTTCCAGTTAACTGGGTTGGAAAAAGCACCACTTAATGATATGCCTGGTCACGGAGGACAGCCAGCACTGGCTATTTCATGTGACAAGTCAACCCATGGGACATAAGCACATGATGCTTATGTATATGTTGTGTAACAACAATTGTCTGAGTGACTAGTATAACATTCGAATTTCACAGCTGAACATTTGCTTCCCTAATACATATTCTATATAATCATGTGAAATTCATGGTTAACCCTTACTCTGCCAAATTACAAAGTGTCCCATGTTATTTAATGCACAGAAGCAAGCCATTTGGCCCACCTAGAAAAGCATAATAAGACTTGTGAATGGTGCATATTGGTCCAACTCATCTTGTATACCCCAAAATGGCACTCTGGTACAACCAGTATGTCATTTTCAAAGTATTGCTGCCTTTTATTTCCCTCTTGTTAAGTTGCTTATACTATACACAAGTTTCCTCCCATCCTTCTTTGTTTAATCCCATCAGTTGTTATAAATAAACTGGACCATTATAAATTCACCATAGAAATTACCTTTAAACTAAATTTGGAGTAATTAACCACCTTCTAAAATATTATTGAAGATACTGTAAAACTCACTTCACAAATTGCAACTTAACACATGTATTGAGTTTTTACATAACTGTGATATATTGGTCAACTGATCTGTTATCCAACCTCTTCTCATGTCTAGCCTTCCCTCTCCTCCCTGCCTCCTTGACTGGACCTAATCAGTCCATCTCCCTTCTCACCTATCTGCTCCACTGTTTCCACTGACTAACTGTAACAACCATCAAACCTCATTCACCTTTCATCATCTCACCTACCTTTCTCCCAGCCCCCATTTATCTCTCAGCTCCACTCCCCCTCCACAGTCCTGAAGAAAGGTCCCGACTGAAATGTCGACTTTCCTGCTCTTCCGATGCTGCATGAGCTGCTGTGCCTTTCCACTTTTTATCGACTTTTATCCAACCAGCTGGTCAGTCGTGTTCTACTGACTTTGTTAGAAGTTCTAACTTTTTTAACAATACAGGAAGATTTGTTTGGTCAGATAATTCATCACATAAACCAAGCGGTGCTTTTTAAAGAACATTTTGCTACTATTGATTTGATCTTATATTTTACATTGGACAAAGCTACACTCAGTTGGATTGGCCCTTGATATGGTACTTTTGTGCCAGCTCTAATAAATTGTTTAAATTCTGCAAGTTAAAACTATTCAAATGAGTCAATGTAGTCAACATTCAACTCCTGTGCCATCTCCAGATCTTGCATCTGTGCCAAAGCAGCAAAGCAGACTATTTGATGACATGGTGTCGTGCCAATATTTAAGAAAACATATATTTTTAAAAATTGATAGACAAGGGGATCAAAGGTTATGGTTGGAGGATGGGTGGTATGGACATAGACAGAAAAGTAGGAATTGAGTGTACAACCAAATCAGATGTGATCTTATTGAATGACTGAGCAGTTTTGAAGGGCTGACTGCCCTAATTCTGCTCACAGGTCCTATGTTCCTCTGTTTAATAGCGTTAAAATAGTGTAAAACAAGATGCCAATTCATTGCCTGACTGTTTTGTCCTACCGGCATTGATTGGTTCTAACCTCTGACTGCTGAGCTTGGCAAATAAAATGTTTCACTATTGAAAAGTGCAACATTCTCCAAACTGCTTCTACATGAAATCATTAGAATGTACTGAGTCTTGAAAAAATCAGCCAAATGCACGCGGTTAAATTCCAAGACATTACTACTTCAGGTAAATAGAAGTATTTGCCAAAGTAAGTTTTTTTTTAAGTCAGAGGTTAACAATTGGTATCCAATTCCTGTAACTTTCTTCCTTCTGACAGATGCAGATGGGAACCTATGTCGAAGCAGCTACTTGTTGCAAGTTATACTGACTATGCATCGCTTCAATGTGTCGTCCACAGAGCTGCTGCAGAAACTCATCACACTATATCCTTTTGCTACAATATCACTTTATGTGTCACCACTGAAATGTAACAAAATGTCTGGATGGTAAGCCAGTCATGTCATACAGGAAACTGGGTAACTGAATAAGATAAAATAAAAAATCTGTTGGTAAATACACTTTTCAAAACAAAATAAAAACAAACTGTTACCTCGTTGCTTGATGATGTACAATACAAGAGCCACTTGATAGTGAAAGTTCAATTTCATTAGTTGGTTTGTGTTTTACTTGTATCACTTTTAAATGTTGTTCTAGTGCATCTGTATTGAAATAACGCTATTAATGTTTTATGTTAAGGCATTTTTTCAAAAATAATCATTAATTTTATCTTTGTGTTGATGAAAATTATATGAGTTTATGTTTAAGGATTTTATGTAAATGTTTTCTGTGTTTGGTAGAAAAGCAAATTTTCTTAGTAGATTAACAAAAGTTAAAATAAAAACAATTAAAAAAGAGTTATGCAGTCATGTTAAACCAATATGACAAATTCTGTCCTAAAATAAAACAAAGAACTGCGAATGCTGGAAATCTGAGACAGAGCAGAAATTGCTGGAGAAACTCAGCAGGTCTGGCAGCATCTGTGGAAAGAAAGTAGAGTCAATGATTCAGGTTCAGAGACCATTCTTCAAATCCACAGATCAGTAGTTTTAAAGAAGGGTCACTGGATCTGAATCATTGACTCTGCTTTCTTGGTACAGATGCTGCCGGACCTGCTGAGTTTCTCCAGCAATTTCTGTTTTTGTCATAATACTTACATGTGATCTCGTCAATGGTCTATGCAAATTTAATAAAATATCTTGCATCTCAATTCTATCCTTGTGGAACTGGAGCTTGGGGCTGAATTTTGCCAGAAAATCAGCTGTCATTTTTGTCCCATTACACCGAGGGTTTCTCTCACTGTAACCTAGCAAGGTTTTCATGTTATCATCCCAAACTCACCTTATTAATAAAGTAACGCACTCCAATGGTGCTCTGCTTGTCTGATATTAACTTGATTCTCCCTGTCAGTGTAGACAGAATTACTTGACATTTCTGGGTGAAATAGCTGCACAGAGGCCAGTCTCCTGTCACCAGGTCACACTTTATTGACATATGGAAAGTCCTTGACACTGATCTAGTTCGCTCAGAGCTAACTCTCAGGGTAAACAGAATCTCTGACAATCCTGTTTATATCTGTCAGCCAGGGCTTCCTTATGTACCAGATTAAGAATGCCGATCAGTACACTGGGAACTCCCAGGACTCCAGTGCAAATGCCATATTTAAAAGGCCACTGTTCAAACCCAGTCAAGCACTGGCAGGCTCGTGCTGGCCTGCATGGTTTGTGACGTTTGCCCTGGACACGACAGATAATGCGAAAATGGCATCCCGTTTTGTGAGCACAGACTTTGGAAGTCCTGCTAGACTGGATGGTGCAGAGCAGGGCCATCCTATTCCCCCAAGACTGACTAAGGAGGTCACAACACCAGACCCTGCCAGGCTGTTCTGGGCTTTCCACCTGGGTCGGTGTGGTCTCAACCATTCACCAGGAATGTCCAGCAATGCTGCAAAAATATCAGTGACCTTCTGTAATCCATCAGGGTAAGTGGCAATCAATATCTTCTCTTTGTGACCTGACACTCTCACTACCTCTGTGACACTGCACTCAGCTCCTACTGAGGCACATGCCCTACCACTCTCAACAAATACCAGCCCAGCAGTATTGCAGTGAGGAGTGCCTGTGCTTCAAAGTGCAGCACTGACATATGAACGTGTGCTGGAAGTGGTTCACAGATGTGCTATGATAAGGCAGTGAGGCATGTACCTGTCACATGGCAAAGTCTGTGGATGTGGGCTGCATGCAGCCACTGCTGACAAAGTGTGCCCTGAGATGTTGATGCCTTGTGTCCAAGATGGAGTTCCAGAGGAGCAGGTGGAGAGCTGGAATCCTGCCAGTTACTGCTGTAACTTTCATGTCACAAATTCTTGGCATCTAGTTTCTGTTCTTTGGTAGAATGAGAAACTGCGTATTAAAGTGACATATTCAGTTAATGAGTGATCATCTACAGTAATAGCACTCTCCCTGTTCACTATTGGGAATCTTATTTCAACATTCAACACTTGGTTGGAAAATGGGACTTTTTAATCTCCATACCTAGAAAGGCCTCGCTGGATATCTCATCCGATTTTCCCATGCTTCTCACGATAGCCCCTGTTGGTCAGGGACTGAGAAGATTCTGTCCTTCTCATTTGTTTCATTTGCTTTAACTTAACCAGAGGGGCAACCAGAGTGAACTGCATATCTGCACTCCAAAATCTCTTTTTATTCCTTTACCCTATTCTGGCACCCTATTCCACAGAGTATGTGGCCTCTTTATTCTACCTATCGAAGTATATAATCTTATATTTATCAAAGTGGAAATTAATTTGCGAACTGCAAGGATATTACTGGCTTCTTGTAATTTGTCATAGCCTTCTTCAGTTGTAATTAAACCTCCCAGTCTCCACAATTTGGTATAATCTACAAAATGTTAAGTTGTATTTCTAATTCCCAAGTCAAATAATTTGTGTGAATTTAAAACAGCAATGATCCCTGCACAAATCTACTTGTAACATCATTTCCATCATCTGCCAGACAAAATCTGAAAAGTTTTATTTTCTGTTTTTTACCCCTTTTACTTCCCAGAATTTTGCTTCTCCCTGATCATGTGCTTTGAGCTTCATCATGTTTGTCATATGTAATGTTTTGTCAAAGTCTTCTTATATTTTCATAGTTGCACATGAAGTCAGTTCATGATGACTGTCTTTCTGCTGGTTCCAGTATAGCTTTGATGTTGTCAGTTCCAGAAATTCCTCTATTCTTTAAGTTTGTATCATTCATTGTAACATAAATGTTATATGAAATACAGGAAAAAATAGATAATGCAGAGGTTTATAATTCAATTTGTTCACCTCTGAGATCGTGCTTTGAATGACCTAACCAATAGGATTAAAACCATCACTCGTCAAGAGTATTATTAAGGATGAGATTGTAGAGTACTTGGAAGTGCAGGGTAAAACAGGGCTGAGTCAGCACAGCTTCATCAAAGGGAGGTCGTGCCTGAAAATCTGTTTGAATTCTTTGAGGAGGTAATGAGCAAGTTGGACAAAGGACACCCTGTGGACGTAATCTATTTGGATTTCCAGAAGGCTTTTGACAAGGTGGCATAGAGGAAGTTGCTAAATAAGATGAGGCCATGGTGTTAGGGGCAAGATTCCAGGTTGGATGGAGAATTGCCTTGACTGGCAGAAGACAGAGAGTGAGGGATAAAGGGATCTTTGTTTCAGGATGGCCTAGTGGAGTTCCGCTGAGGTCAGTTTTGGGACCACTACTATTCACATTACATATTAATGATCTGGATGAAGGAACTGAGGCCATTGTTGCTAAGATTAAGCTAACACAATTGAGGAAGTGGACAGGTTGCAGAAGGACTTGAAGAGTGGGTAAAGAAGTGGTAGATAGAATACAATATGGGAAAGTGTGAAGTTATGCAGTTTGATAGGAAGAATAGAGGCATAGACTATTTTCCAAATGGGGTAAAGCTTTGGAAATCTGAAGCCCAAAGTGACCTGGGAGTCCTAGTTCATGATCCTGTTAATATTAACATGCAGATTCAGTTGACAGTTAGGAAGATAAATACAATATTAGCATTCATTTCAAGAGGGCTAGAATACAAGAGCAGAGATGTACTGCTGAGGCTGTATAGGCTCTGATCAGATGTCATTTGGAATATTGTGAGCAGTTTTAGGCTCCGTATCTAAGGAAGGATGCGCTGACATTGGAGGAGGTTCAAAGGATCATTACCAGCATGAAGGGCTTGTCATATGCAGAACAGATGGTTACTCTCCATCTGGTTTTTAGAATGATGAGGGGAATCTTATTGAAACTTAAAGAATACTGGAAGGCCTAGATAGAATAGATGTGGAGAACACGTTTCCACTAATAAGAGAGACTAGGTCTCAAGGGCACAGCCCCAGAGTAAAAGGACGATCCTTGAGAACTGATATGAGAAGGAATTTCTTCAGTCAGACGGTAGTTAATCTGTTGAATATATTGCTGCAAAAGGCTGCGACCAAGTCATTGAGTGTATTTAAGACAGAAAGGTTCTTGATCAATAAGGGATCAAGGGTTACGGGGAGAAGGCAGGAGAATGGAGTTGAGAAGTATATCAGTCATGATCGACTGGCAGAGCAGACTTGTTGGGCTGAATGATCTAATTCTGTTACTAGATCTTATGGTTTTATAGCTCTGTGTGGACTGCAAAACGTTTCACATGAAAACAGTTCACTCGGTCTCCATCCAGTTCATTGTACATGTATTCGGACTGAAAGCACATATGCAACCATGTTCAAGTTAATATTAAACTTTCAATTGTGTCAGAGAAATAAGAGGGATATTAGTCTCAGCTCAAGATAATGAGAGCCTTATAGCTCATTTGATCCATTCTATAGTGATAATGAGATCTGACATAATTAAATGGGGGAGAAAACACCTAATAATAAAAAACAACCGAATGTGTCTGGTTTCAATTTTAGAAACTTCTAAACACCTCACTCAAATATCGGCCTGCCTCTGCCAAATCTGTCTGGGTGACAATTCGACAGAAGCCTCACAATGGAGGCAGCAGTGTTAAAATCTTCATATTGTGAAAATTATATTGTGTCGTAATATTTCTGACTGTGAGTAATAGAGGATTTTTAACATGCACTTGCCAGAAGGATATCCATTATCACTAACTCCTGTTTCTGTAAACTCTTAAATGAGTACATACATATTCTGCAATGTTTCTCATTTCTGGCCAGTTGAAACCTTGTTCAAAAATAGACCATAATCAATGAAATAACCCAATGGTTAAAATAACCTAGGCAACAAAAGCCACTTCAGAAGACCATGAGCCATTATGATAATCAGTCTGCAATCCCTCAGAATGAATAGCAGGCTTGTAGTGAGATGAAAAGCTCCACAGATACTTGAAGAGGACACAGCCATGAACCAATTCATAATGAAGTGTTTAGTATGAGCAATAGCACAGGATATTAATTTAAATTACACACATCATGTTAAAAACAGATATTGATTTCCCTGTTGTTCTCTTTCTCAGTTACAAAGGGAAATAAACTCACAGTGCAGATATTTTCAACTGTCCTAGAAGACATACAAAATCTTAATCTATTTTTGTCCCTATAGGTAATGTGATTTAGTCAAATTATTGGATTGTTTTGTGATATTGTACTTTCATCATTGTAATATCTTAAACTTCTGAAGGCAAATCTTAGAACCCCCAGTTTTTGTCAACCCCATTTCCCCACACCTCAACTGCAGCATTTTAAGCTTTTGTGATTCTCCTATGACTAATATCTCCCTCCAATCACACACAAGTGATTCTTACTGTTTTTGAGTCTGCACAACACCATGAACATCAGCCAAGGTAGTACTATAGCACCTTTACCATATTCCTTTACGCCCAATGTCCAAAAATGGACACATGTCATTTGAGACTCCCATTGTGATCACACAGACAGTAACACAAACTCGACAAACTTAATCCTAACGCTAACCAAATTGATCATCAACTCTTTTTCAGCTTAGAGACACAAGGTTAGTTCCACCATTGCCCAGTTGAAACCCAGCTCACACCATAACTGGAGCCTTCCTGTTCTATTGAACTTAGCTTGGCAATGCTTTTGCCTATTAAATAGAGTCATACAGCATGGAAACAGACCCTTCAGTCCAACTTGTCTGCGCTGACCAGACATCCCAATCTGTCCTAATCACATTTGCCAGCATTTGGCGCATATTCCTCTAAAGCTTTCCCATTCATATACCCATCCAGTATGTCATCATTTTACCTGCCTCCACCACTTTATGACAATACTTTGACTTTAAGAGGTGTATTTTGTTTGTTTTTTTTCATAAAGAAAGGTTGAAACAGAGGTGTTAAGCAGTCTTCTCAAAGCAGTTTTTTTAGATTACTTACAGTGTGGAAACAGGCCCTTCGGCCCAACAAGTCGACATCAACCCACCGGAGCGCAACCCACCCAGACCCATTCCCCTACATTTACCCCTTCACCTAACACTACGGGCAATTTAGCATGGCCATTTCACCTAACCTGCACAATTTTGGACTGTGGGAGGAAACCAGAGCAAATCCACGCAGACACGGGGAGAATGTGCAAACTCCACACAGACAGTCGCCTGAGGTGGGAATTGAACCCAGGTCTCTGGCACTGTGAGGCAGCAGTGCTAACCACTGAGCCACCATGCCGCCCATTTTGTGAGGCTTTGGGTTTTTTTTTTAAGTTGAAACAATAGAAGCAGCCTGATGGATGGGAACTAGTTCCCACAGAACCAGGATTTTTATTTTAGCTTTCTGCTGTTGCTGGAGTCTTTAAACTGGCCGCGGAAGCTCTTATTCCTCTCTCTAATACAGCTAAAAGCTGGGGTACCCTTCCTGCTGCTAGAATTGACTGTGAGACAATGTATTTGCCTTTGCCAAGGGTGTGTTTATGGGATGTTGCTATATTGGAACAGTTAATTAGTAGTAGTTTAACTATATATATGTATATATATAAATTTGTTAAGCATTTTGGTAAAGTTACAATTAAAACAATTCTTTTCTTTTACTTTTCTTTAATGTATTTTAATGAAGTGTAAAAATAAAGTGTGTTTTGCCTAAAGTTAAAAAGTTTGCCCAATCAAAGTGCACCTGGAACACAATGCCTTGCACTTACTTTTAAATTAAGACAAAGTTAAGGTCTAGGCTATCTTCTTAATATATTTTTGAGGGGGTTTGATCTGGTGCGTAACAACTTCCTCTGGCAGCTCTTTCTATAGACACAGCACCCTCTGCATGGAAAATCTTATCTGTCAGGTCCGTTCTAAATCTCTATCTCTTACCTTAAACTACGCTGTCTAGTTTTGGACTCCCCAACCATAGGAAAAAGAACTTGTCTGCCCACCCTATCTGTGCCCCTCATGATTTTTAGAAACCTCCATAAGGCCAGCTGTCAGCTTCCAACAACCAGGGAAAACAGCCCCTGCCTATTTAGCGTCTTCCTATAACTCAAACCTTTCAACCCTGACAACGTCCTTGCAAATCTTTTCTGCACCCTATCAAGTTTAACAACATTCTTCCTATAGAGGGGCAACCAGGATTGTATGCAGTATTCCAAAAGTATTTACCAAAAAACTGAATAGGGCAGCTTAAAAATATAATCCATCATGAACAACAAAATTAAAGGTAAGCTGCTTGCTTAGGCCATGAAAACTAGTTTGTAAATAGGAAAGTTTACCAATGCTAGTAATGAGCAAGCTTCATTCTGAGTGAATATTTAAATAGTGTTCAAAGCAAATTTTAGTAATTTGGGTGTATAATACAAGAGTTTGCAATATTTCTGGCATTGGCATTTGTTGTGCTTTTCTTGCTTGAAGATGTTTTGCACCCTAATGCTCCACTTAATTCTAGATGAGATGTTGCAATAATGACTTATTGCTCAACTTCCTGACCAACAAGGCAGGGGGAAAGCAGATCAAATGCACCACTGAATAAAAATAAAGTCTTAAAGACAAATTCAATCTGACCAACTATGCAAGTAAATAAATGCCGCACTCTCATTAGACTTCATGAATTTTTGATCAGCATGTATAACTGATAATGGTACATGATTTCTGCCAGATCTGCCATTGCTACCTGGTAAAATATTGTATTTTTTTTAATGACTGTTTTAAGTACATCTTAAAATTACAAATAATTGCTTCTACTACATTCACCATTGGAGACCTGAAACTGCACTATAGCTCATGGATGGTTATGATAATGTAATCTATAGTAAACAATAAATTGTTATATTATTCAGCAATGACCCTACAGAAGTCATTCATATTGGACTCAGCTGAATATAAATAACAATTGTTGGACACTCAGATGAAAACACTTTTCCTTAATGGTGACCTACATATCAGAATGCGTTAGAGCAAAACTGTGCTGCAGCTTGCCTGAAGGTCTGTTACTTTATAAGGTGAGGCTTTTCCTGGAAGTAGTAACCACATCTATGAAAAGACAAGAAGCAAAGTGACTACCTGCAGAAGCGGCACAGCTCATTTTCGACTCAGTTGGAAATAATGTGGTTTAGTTTTGCAAATGCTTTATTGAAAATAAGCGAAGCTGTTTTTCTGTATGTGCAGTCTAAACTTTCATGTTTTTTTTAATTTGAAGTTTACTTGAGAAATGTTATTTTAATGTAGGTGCAACGTAGCACTAATATCACATGACAGACCAGCAAGTAGTCTTAAAAGTGTTAGAGCTAAAAACCTAGTTGATCAGTTTCAAGTTGTCCTTATCGGTATATGTGTGAGGAAGGTTGCAAGTGTTAAACTGATGTTTGATCACGGAATCATATAATTTACAGTGCACTTAGAGGTCATTAGGCTCATCATTCTCTTTGAAGATGCAAATAATTGCTCTTTCTTTTTGCTTTAAGTATAAAGTATATGCTGGAAAGCTGCAAGGTATAATTTTCAAATTCACGTTTCCCAGTTAATAACACTACAACTCTGTTGAGGGTTGTTTTTGTGAATGCTCCAAGAGACTTCATTTAGAAGCTGCATTGCTTGGTGCTTTGTGCATTTGCTGGAAATTAAGTTATTTAAGATTGCAGCAGGCACTTAATATTAAGTGTATTACAGATAATGAAATATGTTGAATAACATCAATAAAGCACATTTTTCATGAGGAAATGAGCCCAATATAATCAACGGGCTATTGAAAAAAAGGAAAATGCAATCTTATCTCCAGTTAGCAATACTTTCATATAACGATTTTGTTGCCACAGAAAATGCGTGCAATAATAAGCAGGTACAAATTCCTTTCAGATTTTAAGTAGATCTAAATTAGGTCAGACAGCTGTATTCAGACTATGAACTGCAGTTCTGCTTGTTTCAAACACAGCCACAAATGCTATGCCATGTAATATCTGAGGCTGACTGCAGAATCAATGGCCTGATTAAGTAATTCAAATTAATGTCCCAAAGTGTGGAGGCTAGAGGCACATTCTTAATAGTGAAAGGATGACATAGTAATTTGTGTAAAAGATGGTTTATATATAAAAACATCAAAAATCAGCTTAGCGTCTGACTCCAAACCACACTCAAATGCAAAAACTGTCTGATACTACAACCACTGTGTTATTCACATCATGTCAGTCGTTGTGTAACACCTGTTTAATTTTATGTCAAGTTAAAGACGTTCAGTTAGGTGAGAGTAATGTGGTGCTGGCAATATTAACCTTTTCTTCAGTCCTGTATCACACAATGTAGGCAATATTCAGAAAAATAATGCTGGTGATGTTCTAGACTAGAATCTGAAATATACTTGGACTCATAAAGCCGATGTTGCAGAGTTATTTTCTGGTATAAATTAGATTAGATTAGATTAGATTAGATTAGATTACTTACAGTGTGGAAACAGGCCCTTCGGCCCAACAAGTCCACACCGACCCTCCGAAGAACAACCCATCCAGACCCATTCCCCTACATTTATCCCTTCACCTAACACTACGGGCAATTTAGCATGGCCAATTCACCTAGCCTGCACATCTTTAGATCGTGGGAGGAAACCGGAGCACCCGGAGGAATCCCACGCAGACACGGGGAGAATGTGCAAACTCCACACAGACAGTTGCCCGAGGCAGGATTTGAACCAGGTCTCAGGCGCTATGAGGCAGCAGTGGTATTGTTTTTAGTGAGAGGTGTTTTAATAGGACACATCAAAGAAACACTCTACACATTGGTAAAAGAATCCATATATTTGATTATATGATGACTTAATGAGAAGAGTTTTCTGATAGTCAGGGCCTACTATTCCACAAGAGGACAAAATGTATAAATATATAAAATCTCAGAGATGACCAAAATGTTCAATGACCCTGACTGACTGCTGCTCAGGACAGAAGTAATCACACCATGTTACTTCAGTTATGAGAAATCAAATAAAAATCACAATTTATTGTAACACATGTAACATTAACAGAAACATAAAAGGGAAGGACTTCTAATTCATGCAACTTAAAATAAACTCCTTCAAAACCCCAAACACAAACACACTTACACATGCACACACATACTTTCTCACTCTCTTTCTCTTTCTCTTTTTCTCTCTCTCTCTCTCACACACACACACACTTTAATCACATTTAAAACAGACAATAGAAAACAGTTTAACACATATACTGTGGGTGGAAAGGAATATAGATATATACTATATGGAACAAAATTTGAAAAAAATTATAAGTCCAGACCACAAAGTGGAACATTTTTACTCACACTGCTCAAGATTTTTATAATGAAGAGATGGTATTATCTGGAAATAGATACTTGTCCTCCGATTTGATGATTGATCAGGTGGATATTTTTGTTTTCTTTGAAGCATTTTTCAGTTTTCTGTTTATTTTCCTAGCACAGTTGGGAGTGGGGTGGTTGGTGGAGGAGCGGGCTGTGATTGGCAAGAAGAGGAGAGAGAGAGAGAGAGAAAAGGATGCTTTCAGTCTGCAGGCACTGGACATTGTCCACTTTCTTCTGTTCTTGGCATGTACAGCTGTTTTTAACAAACTGAAATTCAACAGATCAGCGGGCTGTTTAACTCAAAGATTCTTAGTGCCATTCAGTCTCAAATGGTTCCTCTTTTTGCATTCAAAATGAAACATAGTATTGCACAGCTCAACAATATGAAACAATTGATTTTCAATTTGCAAAATGTACTTTTTTTTCAGTTATGGCAGTCCAGCTTCCATTTCAGCTTACAGTTCCAAAAAATGAAAATATGTGACCTCACAATACAGTAAACAAATTCTTATTTCCGTTATATTGAAAGTTGCATGGTTTATTTTGCAGATACTGGATAAAAGAGTTCTGGATAATGTTTAAAATGGACAAAGCTCTTTCAGAAACAATGGAAAGCTTTCAGGAACTGGTCAGAAGGAATGGCGAAGAGTCACATTCCCAGTTCATTGACACATCACAAATGTAAGAAAAGAAGTTTGCATTCAATTTCTCTAAGACATAAGTACATTAGAAGGACTGTTCTAATTAGCACTCGAAGAATTATGTTTGTTTTAAGAATATTTGTACATGAATGGAGGTGAGGCATGAGGGAACATTTGGGGAAAATTTCAATGCAATCTTTTTCAAACATAGGCTCAGGTTTATGCCAGAATTGAGTGCCTCTCTGTTGTGGTGAAAGTAACTGGACTTGGCTTGGAATTTGAGCATGTACAGTTTACAGAGGTAGCTCACACTACTCCTGGTCAGGCAGGTGTCTGAAGTGTGCAAATAATATCAGGTGAAAGCAGTGCTGAAAGCTTGTGCATTTTACTAGATTGCTAATATTTTGGACAGGTATAACATCTAGGGTGTAGGTTTGCTCGCTGAGCTGTAGGTTTGATATCCAGATTTTCCATTACCTAGCTAGGTAACATCATCAGTGGCGACCTCCAAGTGAGGCGAAGCTGTTGTCTCCTACTTTCTATTTATATCTTTCTCCTGGATGGGGTTCCTGGGGTTTGTGGTGATGTCATTTCCTGTTCGTTTTTTGAGGGGTTGATAGATGGCATCTAGATCTATGTGTTTGTTTATGGCGTTGTGGTTGGAGTGCCAGGCCTCTAGGAATTCTCTGGCATGTCTTTGCTTAGCCTGTCCCAGGATAGATGTGTTGTCCCAGTCAAAATGGTGGTTTTTTTCATCCGTGTGTAGGGCTATGAGGGAGAGAGGGTCGTGTCTTTTTGTGGCTAGCTGGTGTTCATGTATCCTGGTGGCTAACTTTCTTCCTGTTTGTCCTACGTAGTGTTTGTGGCAGTCCTTGCATGGTATAACATCTCTTTAGATCTTGTCCTGGGACAACTTTGGGAGAGATAAGCTGTTATTCAGAGGAGATAAAGCATCCTTTAGAAGCGGTGAGGCACTTCTTTGAGAGATCACTATGCTTTGGTTTAATAACTCACCCAAAAAATTATACTTCAGAGAATGTCCATACCGTCAGTACTGCACTATCACATATTTAGGGATTTAGTCTATGTTCTCAATTTAGTTGTTTATTTGATGTAATAAAGATATGGAAATAGTGATGGATTATAATGTACAGATCTCTTAACAGTAATCATTTTCATTGTTAAAGAATTCATGAAGTCACCTATTAATGATGAGAAGTGACTTGAGCTAAGACTGATGATTCCATGTGCTATGCTGCTCTTATGGACTAAAGCCTGCATTATTCTGCCCTCATGGAGTCTATCTATCATAGATTGATACTCTTCTCTGTAGCCTTCAGACTTAGCCCCGAAGGCTAAGTTGCTTTCCCAGTTAAGGACATCTCTCTAGGGCTGGAGAGGAAATAGGAGAGGATGGGCAGGATTGTTGTTATACACATTGATACCAACTACATTGATATGATTAGAAAGGAAATTCTGTTGAAAAATTTGAACAGTTAGGATTTAAAAGGTGGCCTTCCAATGTAATAATTTCTGGATCAGCACTTGAGCCATGGACAAGCTGGTATTGGGCAAGTAAAGACAAGGAGTTAAATGCATTGCTCAGACTGTTATAGGGAGGAATGGACTTGAGCACATGCAGCACTTGCACTCATACTGTGGTAGATGGGAGACGTTGACCAGATGTAATTTGAACTGTGATGGGATCAGTGTCCTGGTGAATTGGTTAAATAGAACTGCAGAGAAGGCTTTAAACTAATTGGAGGTAAGGGGAAAGAAGTCCTGAAGGTATTTAATTACTGATACTTAGAGTGGGACAAGAAGTGATAGAGTGTAGAAACATTTTAAAAAGCGGTCAAAGGAGAAAAAATGTTTTTTTTAAAAAAAGAGGCAAAATTAATGGCTCTCTATTGAAATGTTTTAGTATTTGGAGCAAAATAAATGAATTAATGGCACAAATAGAGGTTAATGAGTATGACTTTATAGCTATTACGGAGTTAAAGCTAGGAACTAAATAATCAGGGATATATCACTTTTCAAAAGGATAGACAGGAAGCGAAAGTTAATGGGCTTGCTTTGTTAGATGAAATAGACATAATAGCAAGATCTGATGCAATAGCAAGGTAAGGAAGATTAGAAACCATATGGGCAGAGATAAGAAATAACAAGGGGAAGAAGACACTGTTGGAAATGGTCCATATGCCTCTAAACAGTAGCTATGTTGTAGAGCTTTTCCTATGGCGGTTGTTCGGCGAAAAGGTTTAGCTTATACAGTAGTTCTCTCACTCTCTCATAAACAGTGGTGTTACAGTAGTCACTTCCCAATCTATAAAAACCATTCCAGAATCTGTGAAACTTTAAAGGACTCCTCATACACTACTACTGGTAGCAGTGATATGAAAAACACAACAAGGTGGTCAGAGATCTACAGATATCAATGTAGATATTTCAATGGAACAAAATACGATATTGATCTAAGAAATGGGGAGAAGAGACAAAGGTATTTCAGTAACGTAGTGCTGATAAGAGAACAGATTCTTGAAACCACATAACAGGTAATGGGACACTCCAATACGTGTCTCATCCTGTTTGACAAATATGTTTGAATGGACTGTCTGGACATCTTTACATTTATTTGGCAGCAATACACGTGATTGGTCACGGAAAATCACACAACGGATAAAACCAAACTGTAGCAAAAAGCGAAAAGTTTCTCTCCTGTTTGATCACTTGGAGCCAGGAGAGCTGGCTGAACACCTAACCTACCTCGAGTTCAAGTCCTTCCGGAGGATCTCTGTAAGTATGCCATTAACTGTATTGAGATATTGGAGGGAAAGTACTCAGATCAGAATACTGTCTTAAAATGATCTCTCTATTTTACATTACTGAGTGAGATAAAACACTTCTTCAATTTACTCATTTAAGACTCAAACACTTACAGATAAATTGCAAAGTAGAAAATTGTGATGGATACTGAAATGATTGATGATGTGTGGGAAATCATTAAATTCTGACAAAGCAGACAACACCAGCGCAGCAGTAAGAGAAATGATCCTGGACTTCCATTTATCATGCATTCAAATTCAATCAATCACACTAGGAAAGTACCTCTTCTTAACTTATATTTGAATTTCAAGGATTGATTCATAGTGGGGTTTCTAAATTCCAACCTGAATGTCCAGTGACCATTTCGCCTTTATGAATTTGTGTTGATAATGTATTTGTCCAAAACAGTTTGAGTAATACTAAAATAGTTAAAAATTCATCCAGAAAATACAATGTTATCATGGCATTTTTGTTTTGCTTCCCCCAAACCCCGAATACGTTTCTCCTTATAGAATGCAATCAGCTACATTTGGGAGAATCTTCGGTCCATTGTGTTCATGTCGGGTCTCAGGAAAAACAATTCAGCTCATCCATGCCTCTTTCTTTTCCCTGATTCTTTTCTCTATTCATTTCAATATCCAGTTACCAGTGAAAAGTCAGAATGGAATTTGTCCTCACCCCATTGCCTTTATTCACTGAATGGCAGGTGGAACTCTGACATTGTATTCTGAGATGTATAGGTTAGATTTGACGCTACCATGTACTGGGCATTCCACACTTGAATCTGCAAATGAAATCAATCTGACATTGGCACTAATTACACAACGCCTTTCATGTTCTTGCCTTACTGTGACTCTAAAAGTAGCTTTGGGATATTGAAAGTTGCCATTGTCCTCGAGGACAATTGTCTGCTCTCTTATTAAAAAGAGACAACTGTGGTGTGTCTAAACTAAGGATCACCACACTTCAGACAAGGGGGTGAGACTGAGAAGATGGAACCCATGCTGTCTGTATCATTCAACCTTGCAAAACAACTAACTGATCCCTGACACTCATCCAAGAATGATTTTGCCTTTCATGTCCTCAGGTCAACCCAAAACAATGGCAGCCAATCAAGTAATTTCTCATTTAATTGTTCTAATGTAGGAGCCATGGTAGTTAACCTGTGCATGTTAAGATCTGCAAACAATAAAGGAATAAATGACCAACTCTTTCACGTATTGCTGAGAGAGAAATGTTAGGCAGGACTTTGGGAGAATTCCCCACCTGTTCTTTAAGCAAAGCCTTAGGAACTTTCATGTTCGCCTGAGAGTTAGCAGATGGTTTCACATCTCATTTGAAAAACAGTCCTCTAGTACTGCACTGAAACAGTCTATTACATTTTGTGTTTAGGGCTTACAAATCTCTTAAATGGAGCTTGTACCTGCAGCCTTTTGAGTCAATGCTCTATTGCTGCCACTGAACAACAGTGGACACTTAGCATATTACACTTGTCCCTCCATAACAACATAGAAATGCTATTACATGCAAGGCATCACTTATACCTTCAGTACTGCCTTTGGAGGTAGTTTATGGTGCATTATTGGTGACAGTCTCTCCCTAATAAAAAAGATAACAGAGGCAAAGGTACTGGATATCTTTTTTTTTCTCATTGCTGGTTGTAAGAGAGCTCAAGCATTTAATTATTGTATCTTTTAAATATTCTTGAGCTGTATAGATCTGTTTGTCACATACAGGACCATCCCTCTATCATAAGTCAGAAGTGCTGAAGATTGCACAATGTTCATGTCCAAGTACAACAAGACATGACAATATCCAGGCTTGCGCTGATAAGTGGCAAATAATGTTTGTGCTACACAAATGTCAGACATTGACCATCTCCAATGAAAGAGAATTTAGCCATCATCCCTTAGCATTCAATGGTACCACCATCACCAACAACACCCTAGGGGTTACCATTAATCAGAAACAAAACCGGTCTAGCCATATAAAATCAATGCCTTTAAGGGCAGTTTGGAGGCTAAGAATCTTGCATTTAGTAACTGATATTCTGACTCCCTCAAACCAATCCACAAGGCCAAAGGCAGGAGTGTGATCAAATCTTCACCAATTGCCTGAATAGGTACAACTTCAACAACACTCAAGAAGCTTGGCACAATCCTGGATAAAGTAGCATACTTGACCAGCACCACATCCTGCGACATCTACTCCCTCGACCACTGATGCTCAGTAGCGTCAGTGTGTACCATCTATGAGATGTACTGCAGAAGTGCACCATGGGTCCTTGGAGAGCACCTTCCAAATCCATGATTACTACCATTTCGATAGCAGATACATGGGAACTCCACCCACCTGAAATTTTCTGTCCAAGCCATTCACCCTTCAGATTTGTAAGTATATCACCATCTCTTCAGTACCATTGGTCAAAATCCTACAACTCATTCCTAATAGTTCTGTGGGTCTACATACACCAAATTAACTGCAGCAATTCGAAAAGGCAGCTCACCATCACCTTGCCAAAGGCAACTAGGGATGGGCAATAAATGCTGGCTCAGTCAGCAATGCCATACATTCTATAAATTAATTAAAGCATACAGAAAGATCTATTGTCAACCAAATTGATGTGAATTCAATAATTGTGCAATTCAATTAAAAGCTGTTCTGCAACATAAAGGCAGCTTAAGGTGAACCAGGAAATTAATGAATAGAAAATAGAGTATAACCAGGACTTATTTTATCCAGTTTTCAGATTATCAGAATTATGTGTTGACTGGCTGTGTAAAGGACAATCCCACGATGGAACGTTCTGTTGCTTTGTGTAATGGCATTTCACAGTGGGTCCAGCTTATGGTTCTCAGCAGACCAACACCACAGTTACGGGCTGAAGTCTTCACCAAGTTTATTTGTGTGGCTCAGGTACGGATGGCACTAGTTCCTCTTGACAAATAGGCAGCTTGTGTTGTTTGGTCATCTTTATTGTCATAGTAAATTTGAAGCAGAAGAATTAAAATTTGCTTTATCCGTATTTTGGCCATATATCACATAGTCTGACATAGTGTAATGTTTCAATTACAGCTGCAATGTTACTCAATGTCATTTGTTCTAATTTTTGGAATAAATTGGCGATTCACACTGAATCAGAAACCCGTGCAACTTTGAGAACCAAGTACAAAATGTAAAATTATAAAAAAATTCTGTCCAAACAAAGATTTCAACAAAAAGATAAAAGATTAAATTGTCACTGGGTCATAATTATAACTTAGCAAGGGAATTTTTCTTTAAGATTACACACTCAGGGAAATATGTACTCTTAAGTATTTCAATAGATTATATATTTTAGTGTTTTGAATCCAGGTGGAGGTGTTAATTATGGGTTGCAATGCAGTAGATTTGAATCTTATTGTTGTGCCATTATTCTTGTTTGATTTAGAAGGCATTGTCATCTTACCTTCTCTACAGAAACTCCAGCAGCTTCAGAACTTTAATACACTAATGGCAGTGGTTGGAGGTTTGTGTCATAGCTCAATTTCCAGACTCAAAGAAACAAGCACCTGTGTCCCTCATGATGTTCATAAGGTTAGTGTTTTCCTTCAGTGTTATAAACTGATCTTCTTGTGACATTGTAAGGCTTCATGCAACTGTTTTGCGGAACATTGCAAATCTGACTGCCACAACATAATTCCCCTAAATCTCTTTTGCTCAACTGTGACTCAAGCTGGGGTGTAGTTCCATAGGCAGCAGCGCTCTTCGGTATTTTGAGGTTGTGTTCATGTATGAGCCAAACAATGCATACAGTGGGGAACTGGACTGTGGGAGGCATTTCCAACAAGCTCAATGACATTGTCCCCAAATACCCATAGACATGGAGCTTCCAGATGCAGTCACTAAACAATGATCAGGAGTAGGGGGTACTGCCTAATTTTCACCTTCCGGCTCAGAGTTATGGAGGTCAATTTTTGTGGTCTCTACTGTCACCCAAGGTGACATTTCTTCAATATCATGGAAATGAAATTTCAGGAGGCCAACAACTTTTTTTCAAAGGAAAACAAGAACAGCAAATATTCTGGCCCTCTGTAGTTGTCAGGTTCCCATCTGTGGCAAGTGTAATATCGTTGGTCCATTTTGGCATAAAATAATATTCCACAGCCTGTATATGTCTTAGAAGCTGTCAGTCAGTTGGAAACAAATAAGCAAAGCAAGAACTAAGAAACAAAGATTGTATCTTGATTTGAATGCACAGTTTGGCTGTTCTAGGTAATATATAGAGTACAAACAGCATTATATATGGAATCAATGTGTAGGTGAAAAGATAGATTCAATGATCTTTCTGTGTTTTTCTGTGCAATTAAACTTTAGTATGTGTAAAAACAATCATCAAATCATATATCCTCTATGAAAACTGATATTTAAGATTTAGTGGTATTCATTTTCTATGATTTACAGTTTCAAGCCATCCCTTTTCAACAGGACATTACAATATAGATTGAAGAATAAAAAATGACACTCACAATGAAGGCAACTTGATTTTTATTTTATTCAAATGATTACTATGTATTCAGAAAAGGTTCCCTTACTAGCTACCTCCCCAAATGGTAGGCAGAATTTAATGTAATTGACATGATTTCAGCACATGGATTGGAGAGCCAGTGGGAAATCCTGCCTCACTTCTGAGGGGTAGGCCTGACCTCTCAGATATTTAACGGGATTCGGAATCCTATGGATGTAAATGCTGCTCACTAAAAGAGGCCAGAAACCAAACATAACGGACAGTGCCTTTGGCAGTAGTGTGTGCTCTTGGTTTTGAACTGAGGGAGACTGTCAGAATCAGCAAAAGACATAGTTCACAATTGAGTAAGGGTGGGAAGAGGTCATGAGAATAGGGTGCATGGAAATCAGAGATAAGGGCAAGGAGCAACCACTATCCCACCTTACGCTATCTTTCATGATTGAACACTAAGTGCTGAGGAACCCTTGTTATCTCCCTTTGCCTCCCCAAAACAGCGGATTCTTGCAGGATGAAAGCCAAAACCTGTTTGGCAGAGTTACATGGGCCCACAATCAACAGAAAAGGTATAAAATACCAACTTAACATGGTGCTGGCTAAATGCTGATGACTTATATGATAATGAATTTCCATGCCTTTATTTAATTCTATGTTTTCATTGGGCATGTATACTCTACAGCTGTCAAAAGGAAACTTAGTTGGAAGATAAATGATTCATTTTAAGCAAAAACATTCAGAAGCGCTTGTCTGTAACTTTGGGTTTTTCCAATGTAGGTGATGAATGAAATGACTGAGCTGCTCTCGTCCAGTGGAAACTACAACAACTACCGACGTGTGTACAGTGAATGCACAGACTTCAAGATCCCTATTCTGGGTGTCCACCTGAAAGATCTTATCTCACTACACGAAGCCTTGCCAGATTGTGTTGAAGACAACAAAATTAATGTACACAAATTGCAGACTCTCTACAATCACATCAATGAGCTTGTGCAGCTTCAGAACACTGCACCCCCATTAGATGCGAACAAGGACCTAGTGCACTTGCTCACAGTATGTCTGCCTGTACTCTGATAGTTGTTTGTCTCAGTTTTCGATTCCTAAGGGCAATCATTGGTAGAAGCGTGAAAGTGGCACCCCAAATGTTGGGGCATTTAGGTCTCAGAAATAGCAGGAAAACTGTAGCTAAAGCATACACAAGTGACATGAATTCAGCACCTTGACACAGTTTACAACAAAAAGCATCCTTTCATAAATGCAAGCTGCTTTTGAAAATGCTGAATAATACTATTTCTACAGACAGTATGAAAGAATGGTTCTAGAAAAAGTACAAATAATGCTGATTTATTAAGAGAAGCCCACAATTTGGATAAAATAGTTCCAATCCTCAAAAACAAAATATAAATCTACCATTTCCAGTATCTTATTCTGTACGAATCCTGAGATTGATGCCAATATATTGATGCTAGACCATACATTCATATTATAAAATATCAACATTGTGATTAGTCAGACTGATCACAAGCCCAGCAGAAATGAAACTCTTGATCAACCTACTGTTTTCATTATTAGAAAACTTCTGTCTGGATTTCTAAATTGCCCATCTCTTTGTATGATAGTCCCACATTAAGGTGTGCAAACTAAAATTTTAAGGAGGTGTCATCTTCAGACAATTCCTTTTATTTAACTATTTGAGAGGATAAAATTAAATTTTACAACTCAAATTAAAGCAAGTTAGCAAGTCACTTTCACAATCAACATGAGGAAATATTGATGAACTTGTTAAAATCAGAAAACCATTTCCTTCTGTGATCTGTGTAAAGTGCTTGACAAACAATAAATTGAATATTTTAAGAAAAACAACTCTATTATAATATAGAATAAATGCAATTTAACCTCACTACATTATTTCCCTTGTGCTTCTATACACTGTATTTAATTGAAGAGGAACTCTGGAAAGGTGCTCCCTGAAAGTTGGTGAAATTAAATTGATAAGCATTAATCTGAATACACTATTCCAGCAAACATTATTTTCAGTAGGTTCACTTAACCTGCAACCCCATCCTTTGTACTGGCGCCTCCATTCATTGGAGGTTTCATGATTGAATTTGAAGCAGAGATCTTGTGAAATCTGCCAGAAGCCTGTTATAAAGTCATTATTAGGTGAAATTATAAAAATTCAAATAGTGTTCTTCATCTGCAGAGTCTTATTAGAGATTATTACCCTCTGGGCAGCCTCATTAGGACATGCACAATAGAATGCATGTAGTGACAATAAATCAAAATATTCGCTAATGCCCAAACACTTCAGACTAGGACCAAGGTAAATTGTACTTTGAAAATTAATATTCAAAGCATAATTTATCAATGTTACCTGTCTATTAATTGACAAAAATCAATATTAAGTACATTATGATAGTCATGCTTATAAAGTCAATATTTTGTGGAATAACTTCTCCTGTCACAAAGTGTTGATCAAAGTTCGGGCACCACTTTCCAAGGTGAAGGTAAACATGAGAATATAAGCTGTCACCAGACATCTGTACATATCTTGGCTGTCTGCTCAATTGCAGCATTGCTGTAAAGTTGGGTGGTGTCACTACTTGCCTGTTTACATGGTGCACAGTTCTGGGATGGGGTGGGAGCAAGAGGAGAAAGAAATGGATGCTCATTCATGTCTGGATACTATGAGAAAATTGCTCATGGTGAATAATGTAACAAGTGACAGTTTAGCTTTCTCACAGGGATTAAGAATATAAGACATAGGAGCAGGAAAATGCTGCTTGGACCTTCAAATATGCCCCACTGATCATGGCTGGTATGCCCCAGGTCTCAACTCCTATTTCATGCCAACTCTTCATGGCCCTCAACTCCCTGATATATCAAAAATCTATCACCTCTTTAAATGTTTTGAGTGATCTAGCCTCCAAAACTCCTTGGGGAAAAGAATTCCATACATTTGCTAACTTCTAAGAGATCAAATTCCTTTGCATGTCAGTTTTAAGTGAATGTTCCCTAATTCCCCTACTAGTGGAAATATCTTCTCAACATCCACTCTGTGAAGCCACTTCAGAACCTGGTATATTTCAATAAGATTACCACTCATTCTGCTGAATGGTAATGAATAAAAGTCTAACCAGTGTGCTCCCTGATGTTTTTTGGCTGTGTGGACCTTGGAGGTCAATGCACAACAGTGACACCTGAATCAGGAATTCAAAGCCACATTTGCCATAACTGGACCCTTGGAGTGGCTGCAAGAATGCAGCTTAGATGGAATGCTGGTCCTAACCTGTTTAGCTACTCTTGACAACAGCCTCTCACAAATCAACATAGTGGATTGCGTTTGAACTGCCTCCAATGCCAAGTAAATCCTTTTTTAATTATGGGGCGCAAGACTGTACAGTACTTCAGATGCAGCCTCACCAACACCCTGGTAGCAAGACTTTACTATTTTTATCTCCAAACAATAAAGGCCAAAATTCCATTTGCTTCCTGAATTAGTTGACTTTTCATGCACAAGGACACTCAGACCCCTTTGTGCAGGAACTTTTTTGGAGTCTCTCACCATTTAAAGAAGAGCCTGCCCTTTTAGATTTTTCCAAGCAAAGTGCATGACTTCACACTTCTATGCATTAAACTCTATCTGCCAAATTCATGCCCCCTCACTCAACCTATCTATATCAGATTCCTCATGTCCTCATCACAATATGCCACTCCACACATTTTTGTATCATCAGCAAATTGGGATACATTGAAAGGATATTGGAGCGGGAGGGGGAGGATCCAGTTGTTGTGGTCCACGTTGGTACCAACAACATAGGCAAGACTAGGGTGGAGGACCTGTTTGGGCATTACGAAGCACTAGGCAAGAAATTGAAGCACAGGTCCTCAAGGGTCATAATCTCCGGATTACTGCCCGAGACACGTGCCAATTGGCATAGGGACAAGAAAATTAGGCAAGTAAACACGTGGCTAAGGGATTGGTGTGGGAAAGAGGGATTCCACTTCATGGGGCATTGGCATCAGTTTTGGAACAGGGGGGATCTGTACCATTGGGACGGTCTCCACCTGAACCGATCAGGTACCAATGTTCTAGCGAAGAGGATAAATAGGGTGGCCAGTAGGACTTTAAACTTCTGAGTTGGGGGGAAGAGAAAGTGAAAGCGACAGGGAG
>NC_057719.1:66989775-67035374 GCF_004010195.1 Chiloscyllium plagiosum
AAAAAGAATACAAGCATAGACTACTTTCTAAATGGTGAGAAAATTAATAAAGCCAAAGCACAAAGGGATCTGGGAGTGCTAGTCGAGGATTCTCTAAAGGTAAACATGCAGGTTGAGTCCGTGATGAAGAACGCGAATGCAATGTTGTCTCTTATCTCAAGAGGGTTGGAATATAAAAGCAGAGATGTACTACTAAGACTTTATAAAGCTCTGGTTAGGCCCCATTTGGAGTACTGTGTCCAGTTTTGGTCCCCACACCTCAGGAAGGACATACTGGCACTGGAGCATGTCCAGTGGAGATTCAAACGGATGACCCCTGAAATGCTAGGCCTAACATATGATGAACTGATGAGGATCCTGAGATTGTATTCATTAGAGTTTAGAACATTGAGGGGACATCCAATACAAACTTACAATAGAATGCATGGCTTGAAAAGGGTGGATGCTGGGTTTTTGTTTCTGTTAGGTGGGGATTCTAGAATCCTTGGGCACAGCTTTAGAATTAGAGGGGGTCATTTCAGAACAGGAATGCGGAGACATTTCTTCAGCCAGTCAGCCAGAGAGTGGTGGAATTCATTGCCATGGAGTGCAGTGGAAGCCAGGACGCTAAATGTCTTCAAGGCCGAGATTGATAGATTCTTGTTGTCTAGAGGAATTAAGGGCTACGGGGAGAACGCTGGTAAGTGGAGCTGAAATGCGCATCAGCCATGATTGAATGGCGGAGTGGACTCGATGGGCCGAATGGCCTTACTTCCACTCCTATGTCTTATGGTCTTATGGTCTAACCCTCTCTATTGGAGAACAGTCACATACCTAACAGCTATTGTGCAATAAGCACTTGTTAACCAGTAAAGTTATTGCATACTCATACTGGACAATAATTTACTGTTTGCTTTGTCTGCTTATGATGTGTTTTACCAGTGATCCATCAGGAATATTTTCATGCTAAACACAATGTCTCTAGTCATTTAAAAGTCGTGAGGGACCATGCCAATGGCCAGAGTCTAATCTCCACTTCTGAACTCATTCCTTGCTAATTTCAAGTGGTATAGCAATAGAGTCAGTACAATTGGCTGCTCAACTTCTGAATTCGGAAACGGTATTCTATCAGTCATGGTCTTGAACCCCTGCATTTGTGAATAGTGCTGAAGAAAGGATAAGGCATTCCTGCAGTCAGCCCATTGACCCTCCATTGTCACTACTCATATGAATAATACTCACAAGGGTAAGTTTCTAATGACTTTGGACAAAATGTCTTTGAAGCCATACTCCAATGAGGTAGTAATAAGAGAAATGAGAAGATTGTAAGAGAATCAAAGGTTTCACCCTGATTGATATCTATTTCTGAAAAATTCCGCATCTAGATTCTATAAAAAAGGAGCATTTGGTGCAGTCAATTGAAGCGTGACTCCAACAACGATCATTCTATCATAAGCCATCAGTAACCACGGTTACTGGTGTTTTCTGTCGTTATTCAGTATGATTGGAGTAATTGGTAATCATTAAGTCATTAATTAAAATGAACAAGTATAACATTTCTAAATTAGTAGATCTGTCAGTTTACAATAAAAGGTTCATGTCAAAAATGAGTCATTTATAGAGTGAAGTGAGTTAGGACTAAAACATGTGTTTGAAACTGCTTATGTAACAACATATGTAATTTACGTATTCTGCATTATTTCAGCTTTCTTTGGACCTCTACTATTCAGAAGATGAGATTTATGAGCTTTCGTATGCCCGTGAGCCAAGGAATAACAAAGTTCCTGTAAGGCAGTTTTTTCAAACTATTGCTATCGCATGACCCTGATTTTCCCACTAAATGCCATGTTATGTCATCCATTATTGCTGTCTGGAACTGTGATCACTTTGTCAGAATAATCAATTACATTTCATTAAAAAGTGCAGATGGAAAAATTTTAAAAGACGATGAAATTCGGTTACACTCAAATCAAATGGCCTCTGGTTCCGAAGAAGTTAGTAATTGATTTCTGTATGAATGCAATTTTTAAGTATCCAAGATCTTTAAATGTAAGAAAAGTTTGGAAGTTGAACTAAAACTTAGAACACAAACTCATCTCAGCATTTATAAATATTATTTTGTCAGAAATAATCCCAACTGATACGCTAACATGGTCTTAACTGAGCCATTTTAGATTTATCTGCAAAATATTTGAATTTAACAAAATATAGAGTGAATCATTTTAACTTTGAGTAGTATTCAAAGTTATCAGTATTACAAGTGACTAATAGCATAAAACAGACAATATCCTATCAGTCAATGGTAAGGTTACTCACAGATAACTTAAACATCAGATGGTCTGACTGTACATAATGCCACAATACGATGGGCCTTCTGTGTGATGTGCAACATGTTTTCCTGTCCTTTATGGTTGCTCCACATTAAGCCTTTTTAGGACAATTCACCAACTCTCTGTTTTGAAATGTGTCGTCTACAAAGCAAAATGGAATGATCATGTGCGGAAATGGTTTTGCATAACTATCTGACAGTTTATCCTCTTCCTTAGAAATTTTCTCCTTGATGTAATTATTGGTATAACTGATGTGCAAAGGTAGTCTTAGCGATATGTTTTGTATTAAAAGGATCAGCTATGGGTGTATGGGGAAACAGTTGCAAAAGTCCACTAACGATGCTGATCCTTTGAGTCTTTGTGTGGGGTATGTATATGCATAGCTTCCCCATCTGGTTGGGAGGTGAGCAATAAATCATATCACTAGGAACTAATGTTGAGTCCTGTATTCTGCTAGTTTTATTGCAAATTAATTTTGAGGCCGTCTGTTGAATAATATACGTGTGTCTATTAGTGCAGTGGCCTCAGTTCCAGAACTCATTAAATGAGATCCCAGTATTTTGCCTTACTTATTGGCCTTATTCAGCTGTGTTATTACTTTTAGTGATTTGTATATCCCTACCTTCGATCTCTCTGCTTCTCTACCCTACCTCAACGCATTTTCAAAGGAGTTGTGACCGCCATTCTCTTCCAATCAAAATGTATCACTTCACGATCATCTGTTGAAAGCTTGTATCAATTCCATGTTCATTCTGCAAAGCTCTTTGTGTCTTCCTGCACTTTTCACTGTATTCCTCTGCATTTATTACACACTTCAATTTGGTATTGTCCATGAATTTTGAAGTTTTATTTGACACCCCAATTCCAAATCACCTAAATAAATATCTACTTTTTGCAAGCCTACTGCCAGTTTTCTGTTTAGTAGCTAGCTTGCTCTCTGAACTGCTTCTTGTCCCCAATTCCAAGGATCTGACCTTTGTCATCAGTTTACATTATGAAACCTTATTAAATTCCTTCTGAAAATTCAAATATTATGTCCACAGTATTAGACTTATATACCCTTTTGTTACTTATTCAAATAAATTAGATAATTCAATATTTGTTCAAGTTCAAACTTCCATTTAGAAGCTGTCTCCTTGTTCTTGTATTTTCACTTGGTGAATGTTTTCCTATTATAATGTAAAAAAAATTGAAAGAACTGAGGATGCTGGAAATCAGAAACAAAAACAAATTTCTGGAAAAATTCAGCAGGTCCAGCAGCATCTGTGAAGAGAAAGCAGAGTTAAGGTTTCAGGTCCAGTGACCTTTCTTAAAAACTGAGCCAATGTAAAAATTCAAGGCACATGTGTATCTTTAGCTGCAAAGAAAGACTTCTTTGAAAACATGCCATGAACCTTTGTAACATGTAATTTCAAGAATAGCCACAAATAACTGTCTATATCCACAGCAAAGCAACATATAATATGTCTATTTCCCTTGTAAATGTTGAGGCAAAGCAATTATTCAATACTTCCAGCATTTCAAAGCGATTACCTATGAATTGATCATTTATAGAGTCATAGAAAAGTGCAGAACAAAAACAGACCCTTCGGTCCAACTCGTCCATGCCAACCAGATATCCCAACTGAATCTATTCTCACTCGCCAGCACCCAGCCCATATCCAAACAAATCTTTCCTATTCATATACCCATCCAGATGCCTTTTAAATGTTTCAATTGTACCAGCCTCCACCACTTCCTCTGGCAGCTCATCCCGTACCATACCACCCTATGCGTGAAAAGGTTGCCTCTGAGGTCTCTTTTATATCTTTCCCCTCTCACCCTCAACCTATGCCCCCTAGTTCTGGACTCCCCTACCCCAGGGAAAAGACTGTGTCTATTTATTCTATCCACGCACCTCAACATTTTATAAAATTCTATGAGGTCACCCCTCAGCCTCTGACGCTCCAGGGAAAACAGCCCAGCCTGTTCAGCCTCTCCCTAAAGCTCAAATCCTCCAATCCAGGCAACATCCTTGTAAATCTTTTCTGAACCTTTTCAAGTTTCACAATAACTTTCCGATAGGAAGGAGACCAGAAGTGCATGCAATGTTCCAGAAGTGGCCTCGTCAATGTCCTGTACAGCCACAACATGACATCCCAACTCCTGTACTCAATACTGTGACCAATAAAGGAAAGCATACCAAACGCCTTCTTCACTATCCTATCTACCTGTGACTCCACTTTCAAGGAGCTATGAACCTGCACTCCAAGGTCTCTTTGTTCAGCAATACTCCCTAGGACCTTACCATTAAGTTATTAAGTCCTGCTTGTAACTAAAAGTAAACTTGTTCTTGTCCAGATTTTCTCTTGTTACTTATGTATAGAAGAATAATTTACCTTCTTTTCACATTCCTTGATAATAATTTCTTTATTAAATTAGAAACTATTGCAAGATAAATATAACTAAAATATGATGTGTATTGTATGAAGGAAAATCTGCTTTTTTTATTCAATGAATGTCTTAACCCAGTTAGAATAGGCAAGTCACAATAAGCTGTGCAGCTTGGCACAAGTGACTTAAATTAGGTTCTTATTCAGTTACTAATGCAGAAAACAAATTGTGTTCAAAATTCTATTGATTGTATAAATTGCTGACTGACTAAAGTATCCAACTGCAATATCAACATTTGAAAATAATGTGTTTTACTCATGGATGGAAGTAACCAATTGCTGTTTATGATTGTACCATTTAGCCAGCAACTCCTTGTAAGCCACCTGTAGTGGCAGACTGGGCCTCTGGAGTCTCAACAAAGCCTGATCCCAAGACGATCAGTAAGCATGTTCAGCGCATGGTTGACGTAAGTTTTTTCCTGCTGTCAATACTGTGTCATATATTTAATTCTAGCTTTCTTTTCATTTTATTGCAACCAGCGAGAAAACCCTCCATTATATTTCTTCACAAGCATTTATCCTCCAAAAGTGTTAGATTTTTATTAACAGAGCATATTGAACAGAAAGAATGTTTAAGATTTATAGAGTCATAGAGTCATAGAGATGTACAGCACAGAAACAGACCTCTTGGTCCAACTCTTCCATGCTAACCAGATATCCCAACCCAATCTCGTCCCACCTGCCAGCACCCGGCCCATATCCCTCCAAACTCTTCCTATTCACATACCCATCCTTTTAAATGCCTTTTTGTTGTTGCAATTGTACCAGCCTCCACCACTTTCTCTGGCAGCTCATTCCATACACGTACCACCCTCTGCGTGAAAATGTTGCCCCTTTGTTCTCTTTTATATCTTTCCCCTCTCACTCTAAACCTATGCCCTCTAGTTCTGGATTCCCCGACCCCAGGGAAAAGACTTTGCCTATTTACCCTATCCATGCCCTTCATAATTTTGTAAACCTCTATAAGGTCACCCCTCAGCCTCCGACGCTCCAGAGAAAACAGCCCCAGCCTGTTCAGCCTCTCTCCATAGCACAAATCCTCCAACCCTGGCAACATCCTTGTAGATCTTTTCTGAACCCTTTCAAGTTTGACAACATCTTTCCGATAGGAAGGACACCAGAATTGCACACAATATTCCAACAGTGGCCTAACCAACGTCCTGTATAGCCGCAACATGACCTCTTGCAGTCTAAGGATGCACTGAGCATTACAGAAGAAGAATCAGACCATGAATTCTAAACATCTGAAGCTTGATTTTCCTGTAGACTTTTGAACTCAACTGGCAAACTCAAATGAGTAGATGCACTGTGTGAGAAATAATCACTCATTATGATTTACCCAATGCAGCCGATTAATGACCAGAGTGTGGGCATGCCATACAATTAAGAAATACAAGTGGACTTTAGAGGCTGACTAGACATTCCAACTTGAAAGAAGTGGTAGGTTTCCATGCTATATGAAGCTGGGCCACTGCTTCATGTAGTGGAGGGTGCCCTACAATAGATGTTACACACAGTTAGGCTTGTAAGCATACCTGAAGCTTCTGACCTCTGACCTGTTGCATGGAGGTCCAATCAGCTAAATTGCCCCCACTGTTGCAGAAGCTAGAGGCCCTTACTGAGCTGGATTGGTTATACCCAGTGTGTGTAAGGGGCAGCTATGCCTTCCTTCATCACCCTCCAGGAAAGCACATTTATATTTGATATTGTTATCACCTGCGTGTCTCTGCTTCTGCCCCCGTGGTTGTTGAAACTTTACATGAAACTCAAATTTTTATCACACTTTCATGCTTTGCTTGGAAAAGGGTAGGAATTTGTGGAAGGATTCAATGTAATGATACAAGCCTTCCTTTTATAGATACATATGCTGGAGAATTTTAATGTGTTGGTATGCATTTGTTGTAGAGAACAACCATATTCACTGAACACAAGGATTCTGCTGGATGCCAATCCAGAATTCATTTAATTGCTTCTGTATCTATTGATTGTGTTTTTTTTTAAAAATCAAGCTTTTCTACAAGAATAAAAAAAATGCACTTTTGATTTTGGTTTTGACAAAAGCAAATGGCTATTGGCTGAACACTTCACTCCACTGCCATTGCATAAAAATTGTACAATACAGTCCCTAGCAAGAATACTACTTATGTATCTATAGATATATATGTTATATGTTCACTACATATATAACAAATATATCTAGAAAGCTACAGTGAGAAGTGTTTTATCGCCAAAATTCAGCGCCATTTTGAGTTTCAAAAAGAATAAAAAGTAATACATAAATAGAGTTAATCTTGTACCAATAACTAAACTTCAAAACAGCAAGGTACATAGTAATTATCTCTAACACAGTGGATTTGCAACAATGAGCAATTAAGGATAGGCTTTAGCCACTTTTTGATGTTTGAAAGCTGAATGTATGATAACATTTACTTCAACAAAAGCTCTGTATTTGTTCAAGTGATTGACTTCACTACATTCTAAACAAAAAGTTTAAACATTTTAATTTTGCAAGAAGTATGTGAGAAGGTGGTACATTAATGCTTCTTGATGTGATCTGTCATGAGTTTTCAGTGGAATCCCCACCCTCAATGAGTTACATCGGAGTTAGTAATTTGAAGTCAGGTGGAGTACAAATAGCAACAGAATATTATGGTTCAGAAGTACAGGGCCTTATGACACTCAATAGTTCAGAGATATCTTGATGAAATTAGATACCAATTTTCAAAGGGAAATTAGTGTAATAGGGACAGAATTAGATAAGGCGAAAGTGAGGACTGCAGATGCTGGAGATCAGAGTCAAGATTAGAGTAGTGCTGGAAAAGCCCAGCAGGTCAGGCAGCATCCGAGGAGCAGGAAAATTGATGTTTCGGGCAAAAACCCTTCATCAGGAATGATGCAGGGAGCCTCCGGGGTGGAGAGATAGATGTGCATCCTTTCTAATTTACATGAACATAATTACTAGTACAACTCATGAACCCATTTCTGTTGTTTGACCATTTGTTATGTTATTCATTTGCTTATCCAATGCAGTCTGTCTTTAAAAATTACGACCATGATCAGGATGGCTATATTTCCCAAGAGGAGTTTGAAAAGATCGCTGCAAGTTTTCCATTTTCCTTCTGCGTTATGGACAAAGATTGGTGAGTACAGCAATGTCAGTCAGGGCAGTACAAAATATTTCAATGAAGCAACAGCAAGTAGCAGAACAGACTATAAGTAAATATGCATCTTGGATTGAAGGGCATTGAGAAAGACACTGCCACCTCGCTGGTTTAAATTTATTTGTTTCCTACACACAGTGAAATCATATGGAACAGAGAAGGCCATTTTGCCCAGTAAGCCTTTGCCATGAATTATTTATCTAATTAGACATATTCCCTCGCTCTTTTCCTAAGAGCTCTGCCGATTCCCTTTTGAAAATTGGACCTGAGTTTCTGGCTTAATCTTTTCTTTTCTTCCCTTTGTTTTGCCTTTCATGTCAAATGTAGCATAACGTTTTTATTTATTTTCTCTACCTAAGGTTTGCACCTATGATGATGCTATATTAGATTAGATTCCCTACAGTGTGGAAACAGGCCGGTTGACCCAACAAATCCACACCAGCCCTCCCACGCAGACACGGGGAGAATGCGCAAACTCCACACAGACAGTCAGCCAAGGCTGGAATCAAACCCGTGTCCCTGGTGCTGTGAGGCAGCAGTGCTAACCACTGAACCACTGTGCCACCCAAGATGTTTGCGACATTGTACATTTTTCACTGTCCTCCTGTTCTTTTGCAACTTCAGGGCATGTGACAAAAATTTTAAATTCCACTTCTAATTTCAAGTTTGATTCTAATTTACTCTATCTCCCCCTCCATTGTAATTGTTAATTTTTAATCCTTAAATTTCACTGCTGAACAGGATAGAGTCCAGTATGCATCCCAATCCCAGTTGCCCCATTGTAAATTTACACATGTAGCAATTTGAAGTGTAAGCATAGCTTAAAACTGAATGAGGAAGGAAAAGCAACCAACTCACAGACCATGCCATGAAATCCTCCCTCTGCAAATTCTATCCCATTGAAACCAACTACATACATCCCAGATCATAGCTTGCTGAGTTAAATTCTCCTCTAATACCTGCCTGAAACATAACTCTGTTTCTCTTCTGCCCTGCTGAACATTTCCAGCATTTTGTATTTTTAATCTCCTCTTTCTCCCACGTGTGCTTTTGTCAATTGCAATACATGCATGCAGTTTTGGTCACCTTATCTGAGGAAGGATATTCTGGCTAGTGAAGGAGTGCAAGAAAGGTTTACCATACTGACTCCTGGGATTACAGGACTAACGTATGAAGAGAGACTGGATTGGTTGGGTCTGTATTCACTGGAGATTCAAAAATTTCATAGAAATGTATAAGGTTCTAAGGCCAAGACAGTATAAACACAGGAAGAATGTTCCCAAAAGAGTCTAGAAACAAGGCTCACGAACAAAGGATATGGATAGGCCATTCTGGACTGAAATGAGGAAAGATTTCTTCAATCAGAGAGTGGTGAGCATGTGGAATTCTCTGCCACAGAAAGCGGTTCAGGCCAAAACTTTGAATGTTTTCAAGAAGAAGTTAAATGTAGCTCTTAGAGCTGAAGGATTAGAGGGCATGAGACAAAGATGGAAACAGGGTACTGAATTGGAAGATCAGCCATGATCACGTTAAAAGGTGCAGCAGGCTCCAAAGGCTGCTCCTATCCTCCAACTTTCTATAGAATCGTTCATCCTTAGTGTGGCAGCAGGTTATTCAGCCCATCGAGTCCACCCCGACCTTTTAAGAGCATCCCACCCAGACCCACCCCATACCCCATCCCTATTACCCTACATTTTCCATGGCTAATGCACCTAGTCTGCATGGCCCCAGACACTATGGACAATTTAGCATGGCCATTCCACCCTAACCTGCACAGCTTTGGACTGTGGAAGGAAACAAGGATCTGGAGGAAAAGCACACAGATACAGGGAGAATGCGCAAGCTCCACACAAACTGTCACCTGACAGAGAATCAAACCCGGGTCCCTGGTGCTGTGAGGCAGCAGTGCTGGCTACGGAGTCACCATGCCACCCTGTGTACCTTCTGGGTATTGACTTCCTTGCCAGTGGAAACTATTTTTCCCTAACTCCTGATCAACATTCTTCATAACTTTGAATACTTTTATGAATACTTACATAAAATCTCCCCTTTGCTCTGTTTCTTCTAAGGAAAACAATCACAGTTTATTTATGCTTTCCATCCTTGTAGTTAGTTCTAAGTTTGTTGTGCTCGAACATCTAAAATTGAGATGATTTATGCATCTGATCCTTCTGTCATTTTCTGCTCCACAAAATTACAAAGTAATAACTTCAAAAAAAACCACAGATATAGACATGACTCATCAATTCCACAAACTTTGCTGCAAATAATTCTTAGTCTACAAAAATGAACCAATTTATATGCATAGCAACAGAAAGACATACTAAATTAACAAAGGTCTAGTTGACTAGTTAACATCAACCAACTCATACATCGCAGAGGATAGAATATTTTGCAGGGGCACATTTCTTATTGGTTTGTAATTGTAATGCTTAACACTAGAGAAATATACTATAGTTAGCAGAATGTTCTGTGCTCATACATTGATTATTAGTCTAAGAACAAAGACATTCTCTTTTATTTGGCACCAGTGAAAGAAAAATATATCTGGCAGAAAATCTTTAAAACGTATTTCAAGTTGTAATCAGTCAACAAATCATCACTGCACAGACCAATGTAATCAAAAGTGCACTTAAAAGGATTTTCTAATATTCTCTTTATGTAGATGTACCTCTTGCGGCAGCTCCCTCAATGCGTTCCCTAGTGTCCGAGAACATAGCCCATTCACAATGTATGAGCAGCTGTTGAAAAGGCAGTACAGATTTGTGCTGCAGACATTGTCAGTTTTGGAGGAGGAACTGTGCAGGTTAACATTGCTCATAAAAGCCAGCAATGTTGTTATTGTAATCTGAAATCTAAGTCTACCCATGGCCAGGCACCATACCAATATGTTATATATGCACTTTTGTTTGCTACCAATGATGTTGCACCTCCATCACTGTTGGAGGATAACATAAAACTCCTGAGGTGGAACTCCAAGCTCCTTGGGCACAAGTATGATTTCATTCATTTTACACAGCACCCTTCAAAGTTAGGTGAAAGTGGGGACTGCCGATGCTGGAGGTCAGAGTCAAAAAGTGTGGTGCTGGAAAAGCACAACAGGTCAGGCAGCATCCAAGGAGCAGGAGAGTTGATGTTTTAAGCAAGACATTCCTGATGAAGAGCTTATACTGAAAACATCGATTCTCCTGCTCCTTGGATACTGCCTGGCTGGCTGTCCTTTTCCAGCACCACACTTTTCACCCATCAAAGTTAGTAATGACTGTACCAATGAAAGTTACAAATGTAACTGAAGTTTCTTTGCTATCATAAAAGAACATCTGAAATATAGAATATAGAACATTACAGCGCAGTACAGGCCCTTCAGCCCTCGATGTTGCACTGATCTGTGAAACCAATCTGAAGCTCATCTAACCTACGCTATTCCATTTTCATTCATATATATATCCAATGGCCATTTAAATGCCCTTAAAGTTGGCAAGTCTGTTACTGTTGCAGGCTATGCGTTCCACACTCATACTACTCTCTGAGTAAAGAAACTACCTCTGACATCTGTCCTATACCTATATAGTCGCCTCAAGTCCCTCAACTTTTCCTCGTAAGACTTCCACTCCATACCAGGCAACATCCTGGTAAATCTCCTCTGAACCCTTTCCAAAGCGTCCCCATCCTTCCTATAATGTGGTGACCAGAACTGCACGCCAAGTGCAGCTGCACCAGAACTTTGTACAGCTGCAGCATGACCTCATGGTTCCGAAATTCAATCCCTCTATTAATAAAAGCTAACAAACTGCATACCTTCTTAAAATGCAATATTGAAGTGCATATCTTTGATATTTACTGAGATTGTCCTAAAATCACTAGTGTGCAGTGCTTGAATATCATAATAAACCGTCACTAAATTACAGATTTGCCCAAGGAAGAATTGTTTGATTGTATTCACTACTGATATGAATTTGTTAAAATGTTATGTAAAATAGTGTGTAGTGATCTCTGCAGAATAAATTATTTATGTTTCCATTAATGAATGATAAAGATAATAAAGATTTAAATGGTAACCTATTCTCTATCAGTTACCAATTTACCTGAATATGTTTTATAGAGTTCCTATTGTATTTATGTCATTCCAAGTTTGTATAAGATCTTTAGCAATGAAGGATTCTCATTTTACAGTGAAGGTCTAATAAGCAGAGAAGAAATTACAGCCTACTTCATGAGATCCAGCTCCATCTTCTCGAAATCAGTCCTCGGCTTTCTGCATAATTTCCAGGAGACAACATATCTGAAACCAACTTTCTGTGACAACTGTGCTGGATTTGTAAGTTGATTTAACCTATAGTCTCCCAGCTTGTAAGATGTCACTGAGCAACTGTTGATGACTGAAAAAAATGCTATAAATATTTTATCTGAATGTAGTCTGAAAAATAATAAGGAGTTATAGATGATAGCTTTACTATTCATTGGTGTAATGGCCATAATAGGTTATTGTCTGTGCTACTGTCCTAGTAATCCAGAGGTCAAATCACACCATGACATCGAGTCATCAAATCATACAGCATGGAAACAGACCCTTCGGTCCAGCCAGTCCATGCCAAATATAATCCCAAACTAAACAAGTCCCACCTGCCTGCTCCTGGCCCATACCCTTCCAAACCTTTCCTATTCATGTATCTATCCAAATGTCTTTATAACATTGTTATTGTACCCACATCCACTACTTTCTCGGGATGTTCATCCACATGTGAACCACCCCCATGTAAAAAATTTGCCTCTTACGTCTTTTTAAAATCTCTCTCCTTTCACTTTAAAAATTTGCCTTCTACTCTTGATATTCCCCATCCTAGAGAAAAGACAACTACCATTAATACTGCATTATTTTATAAACTTTTATCAGATTGCCTGTCAACCTCCTACACTCTAGTGAAAAAAGTGCCAGCCTATCCAGTCTTTCTTTACAACTCAAACCTTCCATACCTGGCATCTCTTCTGAACCCTTCCCAGCTGGGTAATAGCCTTCCTATAACTGGGCAACCAGAATTGGTCACAGTATTCCAGAAGAGGTCTCATCAATGTTCTGTACAACCTCAACATGACTTCCAAACTCCTCTACTCAAAGCACTGAGCAATGAAGGCAAGCATGCCAAATACCTTTTTAACCACCTTGTCTATTTGTGATGCAAACTTCAAAGAATTATGTACCTGGATCCCTAGATCCGTCTGTTCTACAACATGATCCAAGGTCCTACCACTAATTGTATAAGCCCTAACCTTGTTTGTTGTACCAAAATGCAATACCTCACATTTATTCAGATTGAACGCCATCTGCCATTTTTCAGCCCATTGACCCATTTGATCAAGATCCGTTTGTAATCTTAGAAAACCTTCTTCACTGTCTACAATGCTACCAATTTTGGTGTCAGTCCGAAAATTTATGAACAATGCCTTCTATGTTCTCATTCAAACCATTCATATAAATGAGAAACAAAAGTGGATCCAGAACCGATCCCTGTGGAACACCACTGGTGACAAGTCTCCAGTCTAAAAAGCAACCCTCCACCACCACTTTCTGTCTCCTGCCATTTATGTATCCAGTTGGCAAGTTTACCCTGAATCCCATGTGACCTAACTTAACAATTAGCCAACCATGTGGAACCTTGTCAAAGGCTTTTCCAAAATCCAAATAAATAACGTCTATTGCTCTGCCATTATCAATCATTTTAGTAACTTTTTCAAAAAACTAACTCAAGTTTGTGAGACACGATTTTCCTCACGCAAAACTATGCTGACTATCTTTAATGAATTTTTGCCTCTCTAAGTGTCCATAAATCCCATCTTTTATTGTCGCCTCCACAATTTACCCACAACCGATGTCAGACTCACAGGTCTAAAGTTCCCCACTTTTTCCTTACAAACTTTCTTAAACAAAGGTACAACACTAGCCACCCTCCAGTCAGCAGGTACCTCACCCGTAGTTATAGATGATGCAAATATTTCTGCAAGAGGTCTTGTAATTTCCTCTCTTACTTCCCACAATGTTCTGAGGTACATTAGATCAGGTCCAAGAGATTTATCCACTTTTATATTCTCTAAATTCTCCGAACTTTCTCCTGTGTAATGTGAACTGTTTTTAAAACATCAAAGTTTATTTCTCTCCATTTCTTTCTGCACAGTAAAAATTAGTGCTAAATATTCATTTAGTATCTTTCCCATCTCCTGGGGTTCAACACAAAGATGACCTCCTTGATCTTTAAGAAGCCCTACCCTCTGTCTAGTTATCCTCTTGCTCTTAGTGTATTTGTAGAATCTCTTTGGATTATCCTTAACTTTATCTGCAGTGCTATCTCATTTCCCTTCTTTGCCTTCCTAATTTCTCTCTTAAGAATGCCCCTACATTCTTTATATTGATAAGAAATTCAATTGAACCAAGTTGTCTATTTCTAAAATAAGACTTTCTTTTCTTGACTAGAACCTCAATATTTTTATTCATCGATTTTGTTCCTTTATCTTACTAGCCATACCCTTCACTCTAACATGAACAAAATGCCTCTGAACTCTCATCATCACATTCTTGAATACCTCCCACTTGTCAGACATTTTTTTTAACCTGTGAACAGTCTACTCCAATCAACTTTTGAAAGTTCTTATCTCATACCATTAAAAGTTACCTTACTCCAATTAGGGAATTGAACTGAATAAATCTGGTAATTTGTGGATATCATTTGACAATGATCAGAAGAGCTGCCTGATTGTTGGATAAACCCAACTGGATGAACTTCAGGGTAGGAAATTGTCCATCTCTACCCTTTAGGTTCTTGCGCCAAAGCTATAATTTTGAGATTTAATGTCCTCAGAGTCAACAGGGATGGGCAAAGCATCACTTCAAGAACAACAAGCCTTTCAGTTTCTTTTTATTTTTCTGAAAAATGTTAAATGTGCTCAAGTCTGTCAAATTGTATACTTTCAAAATTAAAATAATGTCCTTTTTTTCAGATCTGGGGTGTTATAAAACAAGGGTACAGATGCAGAGGTAAATGGTGTTATAAAATAATTATATTTAATAACTGTATTAATTGTTATCATACGTTTGGTAAACTAATTTAGATAGATCAGTGAATTTGCTAGATTAATGGATTTACAATTGCAATTATACAAACTCATTTTTACTATTTCTGATAGCTTTATACAGTTAATAGTATGTGCTTTATCACCTAATCCAGATTGTATCTAAATGATGTTCATCCAGAAATCAACATTTTGCTTAAGAACTTATTGAAACCAAACAATGTGCAACTTCTAACCTTTTGCATACTTTTAAACAGGTGTAAATAATGAGAAGTGGTGATCATGATCTAACCATAATGCGTAGTCTGTTAACCAACAACTTAATATAAACACTTAACTACCAAACATTAAAATGTTTCCTTAATCAGATTTGTTTCATTTGTGAAATTATAAATAACTTAAGACTCTTAAAAAGGTATTTAAAAGCCATTTAAGACTTTCAATGAATTGAATAGTGAATTTTAAGTTAGAAAGCGTATGTCTTTTACACTCCTATTATTCTAGGCTGAATACATTCAGCTAATCGTTTGAAAATCCTTCCTTTGTTTATGTATGTGAAGAATATAACAATTTGGATGAGTGGCCAAACAAAGTACATTGACCTAAGAGAAATCATAGAGATGCTGTAAATGTTGGCATAAGAGCTTGTGGTGGTGGGCTGTAAAAATATTAAAATGTATGTTCACACTGATGTATTTTGAAAACATTGTTTACATTATAGCATTAGGAGTCAGCAACCCATAACAGACTGATGAGATGAAAGTATTTTTCTGTTATCTGAAAAGATCCCATGTAAAATAAGATTATGTGGTCTCAACCCAATTCCTAAAATGTGTGACTTTACTGTGTAGAACCATTTCCATTAATGCACTTAACAAGATGTTAACAACACTTAAGGCTGGGAAGTCAATGGAGAAGCCAGCTAGCAACTAATGTGTGAAAGACATCCTAATAATGCTCTGAAAATAATTTTGGAAGGAGCCTTCTTTACAAGGCTTCAACATTCAAGAGGGCATGAGAGATTAAAAAATTAGAGACATACTTTTGGGAGGGAGTTTGTATGTAAAAAGGATTACAAGCTTACAGATGTTGAGATTGTGAAATTATCTTTAAATTAGCATGTAAACCATCTGAAGTAGAACAATTAATTTACAAAAAATGCAATAATCATTTCTAAAGTTGTATGCAATGTTATGGGACTAGAAGAACCATTTATATTGTTATATTTGCTCAGGTTAACACATCAAGCTTTACAAAGATCAAACTGCTCTTTTCTACCACCTGAGAATGAAAGATTGGAATTGCTGCATTAAATCTTCCAATTGCTGAATATTTTAATACACAAAATTTTAACCGTATTTCAACCTTATTGCACAGAGCATTTTGTGAGTTACCACTGATGTCAAATTTGATAGCCATTTCATTTTGATGCCCACAATATGATGCATTTCTGATTGCAGATTGTGGTATGAACTGTCACAAACAGTGTCGAGACTTGGTGGTGCTGGAATGCAAAAATAAAGCCAAGACCACAGATGCCAGTCAAACCTCAAGCTCCTCTGCTCCTGCACTTTGCTCTGCAGAAACCAAAGGCCTAAATATTGGTAATATTACTCTTTCCATTGAATTGTACTGTTAAACTTTTTGAAAATTGTAACCTTTTCTAAATATTAATATATTGAGGATAAAAAACATTAACATTGATTGAAATATTAGATGCATATCTTTGAGTACTGATTATTCCTGGTGCTTGACAGAATTTAAGTACTTTCGTTTGTTAAACACTTTCAAAAAATATTTGAGAAGGTTTAAATGATGGATATTATATAGAAGATAAAAAGCAATCATCTTTCTTATTATTTTCTTTCTTGTTATGTTTTATATTATCTTTGAAATTATTTGAGTAATCTAACATATAAGTTAATATATATCAATATATGTATAATTTATATAATCTTAATGGCTTTTCTGTCTATCTTGCCCTTCCAAAACACAAACTAGCACTAGCCAAGAAAATAAGTTTGTGGGTGTCTTACTCCTAGTTCTCTGTCCGTGTCATTAAGAACCTAGTTTCTATGAGATAGATAAAATTGATTATTTTCCTAGTCTAATTTTACTTCCTATTTTACTTACCTAAACATTTAAAAGATCACTGCAGCAATGCAACAGGCTTTGGGAATCTATCAGTATTGTAAAGGCAGCATGAGCCTCTTTTATTTATCTTGTCATCATGTACATCTGAGTACTCTGAGGGGTACGAGATAGAATCACCCTTCAACAATTGCCCATAGTTATGGTTCAGTGAACGGTAGAGATAATGGCTTGAGATAATGCTCACAAATTTGAGACTTCTTATCTCATAAATTGTCAACAAATGTGAGAGAACAGCATCTTTACCACCCTCTCAACCAGTTTGGGAAAACTCCTTCCTTATTACAGGAACAAAGAAATTGCTGAATCAGAAAAGACCAAAGCCAAACTAGTTGACCTTTTATTGTCCTGTTAGATGAATGATACAACAATAATGCAATTGCTGATTAACCAAATCTATACCACAAATGAAAACAGACCACAGATAACAAATTTCAACACATTGGAGTATTTTGTGGAAATGATTTTTGCATTATATCTGTACTTTTTCAGAACTAATCAGCCTAAGAGCGCTTTTTTTGTTCTTAATTTGAGTGTGGATAATCTTGGAATTGTCGAGCAATAGTAACATGAATCAGTGAAAGTTAAGCTTCAATAGTCAAAATGGAGTATGAAAGAACTGCACATATATGATGCCCTCTTTTATTTACTCTTAGGATGTGAATGTTGTTGGCTGTGCCAGTATTTATTCCACATCCCTAACAGATAATGTTGAGCTGCCTTCTTGAACTCTACATATTCATCCACTCCTGCTAGAGATGGAGTTGCAGGATTTTGATCCAGTGACAGTAAAGCAACAGTAATATAACTCCAAATCAGGATGGTATGTGAGTTGGAGAGGTCATGACGTTTCTATTATCTGCTATATTTGCCCTTCTAGATGGTAGTGTTCATGGGTTTAGAAGGTGCTGACAAAGGAGCCTTGGTAGCTTACTGCAGTAGGTGTTGTAGCTGGGATGTACTGCTGCAACTATGTATTGGTGATGCACAGAGTGAAGTTTGAGAGTGGTGAATAGGGAACTGATCAAGTGGGATGCTTTATCCTGGATTGTTGTTGGAGATGTGTTTATTCAGGTAAATGGAGAGTATTTAATTGTAGTCTTGACTTGTACGTTGTAGATGATGGACAGACATTGGAACATCAGGAGGTGGGTTACTTGCCATAGAATTCCCAATATTCTTGTATCCACAGGATTTATATGGCTGGTCCTGTTCAATGTCTGGTCAATGGTAAACCATAGAATGTTGACAATGGGAAATTTTTTGGTACTAGTGACGTTGAATTTCAGGGGAAGATGGTTAGATTTCCTTTTCTTGAAGGGGCCATTGCCTGGAATTAGTGTGGCACAAATTTACTTGCCTTGTACTATGCCCAACCCTAAATGCTGTCCAGATCTTTATGCATACAGACTCGATCTGCCTCAGCATCTAAGGTGTTGCAAAACATTTTTGAAAGGCTTTGAAATCATCCACAAACATGCACACTTTTGACATTATTTTTGAAGGAAAGTCATGCATACAAAATGCTAAAGGTGTTTTGCATAAGGCATTACCTGGACTGATATCCCAGGGATTGTGATAATTAACTTCCAACAACAATAACCATACTCCTTTGTGTTTGATATGACCTGTAGAATCCTGAAGAAGGGTCCTCCCCGAAACATCGACTCTCTTGTTCCTCGGATACTGCCTGACCTGCTGTGCCTTCTCCAGCACCATGCTTTATCAACTCTGATATGACCTGTGGAGAGTTTTCCCCCCCAATTCCCATTAACCTCAAATTTATTATGGTTTCTTGTTCCATATTTGATCAAATGCTAAATTGATGTCAAGGACAACATACTATTGTTACTAATGAAAGTTCATTCTTTTGATTTTTGGATCAAGATAATAATGAGGTCTGCCCAGCAGAACACAAACTGAGCATCAGTGAGCAGGGTTATTGCTGAATGATAGTGCTATTAATGATATGTTCCATCACTTCATTGTAGATTGTGAGTAGAGTTGGACTTGTTAAAAGGCATTTGTCTTAATCACAGTCAATTGATCTATACTATAAAATGGTTGACATGGGAAGGGGGTAATGGTGGGCATTTCATTTTTATTTTAAATGTGTTTTTGCATGGGGGCACCCCTGAGAAGATAATATCCTTCATAATTTATTCACCCATACTACAAAAACCATCCTCTTTGTCTCCTTCCGGCTCCCCTTCCTGAGTTGCCAAAATATCTCAGCCCAAAACTACCCAATTTAGCTCACTATGAAATCTATCAGGCCTCCATTGTGGGCTTGCATGGACTGTATGAGCTGCCAACCAGAAGGCAGGACTTCCTCTAGAAGTAGAGTCTCTATGTTATGTCTGTGGTTTGGTTAATTTCTGGGCCTGTCAGCCAACTGTCAACTTTCTTCTAACAGTGGCTTGGCAGTGAGCTGTTTATATTTTTCCCCAGAACTCTATGCACCTTGCCTTTTGCACTAATATGCTGCATTCTTCCATCGTTGGAGATAAGCATGTTTTTGGAGCATCCTCCTCCAGTTACCTGTCCACAACCATTCACTACTAGATTTGACAGAATTGCAGAGTTCTGATGTGATTCTTTGTGTGAGAAATTATTTAACTGCCTAGAGCATGTTGCATCCACAGTTTAACTTATTTGTAGTCCTGTATGCATCTCATCTTCAGGTATGCCTGGTGCTGCTCCTGCCATGCTGTCCTACACTGTTCCTTGAATCAAGGCTGATCCTCTGGTTTGATGGTAATAGCACAGTGGCTGAAAACAAGCATACATACAGCATACAAATGAAACGCAGGAGTAGGTCATATGACTCCTCGTGCCTGGTCCACCATTCAATAAGGTCATGGCTGATCAGATTGTGGCCTCAATTCTACCTTTCTGCCTGCCCCTACTATTCTTAAACATCCTTGTTAGTTCGATCTCCATATTAGTTAGATCTATCTACCTCTGCCTTAAAAAATATTCAATGGCCTTCCATCTACCACACTGTGGGAAAAAAGTTCCAAAGACTCATGTATGACCTTGGGATAAAAATCTTGTTGTTGCATCTTAAATTAGGAATTCCTTATTTTAAAGAATGTCCCTTGTTCTAGTCTCTCCCACAAAGGGAAACATCTTTTCAGCATTTACTCTGTCATGCCCCTTCAGGATCTTATGTATTTCACTAAGATCATCTCACATTCTTCTTATCCCTAGTGAATACACACCAAACTTCCCTCATAAGATAGCTCCTCATCAGCAAAGTAAAACATCTTTGAACTATCTCTACAGCGATTATGACCTTTCTTAAATAAGTCCAAAACTGTGTAGAGTTATACAATTCTGCTGCTGATGGCCCATGGATGCAATTCATTGATTTTCAGGTTTTAAGTTACGATAGGGAGGTGCTGTCCTGTCTTTACAGTGAGGTCATGCTCTCTTGTATGTGGTACTACCACCATGCTAAATGTTATAGGCACTGTTCCTTCGTCAGGTAGCTAGTGATGAAGGAGCAGCACTCTGAAAGCTTGTACTTCCCAAATAAACCTGTTGGACTATAACCTGGTGTTGTGTGATTTTTAATTCAGTTTTAAGTTGATAGATCATCTGTTCTGTGCCTATAACATTTAGCATGGTGGTAGTACCACATACAAGAGAGCATGACCTCACTGTAAAGACAGGACATCATCTCCACAAGGATTACACAGTGTTTAGATCTGCCAATGCTATCATGGATAGATGGATCTGTGATAGGTACAGTGGAGAGGATAAGGTCAAATAAGTTTCTCCCATCACGTTGGTTCCTTAATGACCCGCCATTGACTTAGATTTCCTTTAAGACTTGACAAGTAGTGGTGCTATTGATCTACTTTTGGTGATGTGCATTAAACCTGCACACCTCGAGTACGTTGTGCCTTTGACACTCTTAGCGCTTGTTCTAAGTGGTGTTCATCCTGGAGGAGCACAAATTCATCAACTGAGGAAGGCCGGTAGGTGATGATCAGCAAGAGGGGTTGAACCTGATTCCATGAGATATGATGAAGTTCAGAGCCAATGTTGAGGCCTGCCAGGGATACTCCCTCCTGACTGTATGTCACTGTGCTGCCACCTCTGGTGGAACAGGGACATATGCATATGATGGCAATGTCTGAACTTAATCATACTCATGGAATAATATCTAGTAGACAATATCAGGCTGTTAATTGATTAGCCCAAGGGACAGCTCTCCCAATTTTGGCACGAGCCCACGGATGTCAGGAAGATTTTTCAGAGTCAACTGGGGCAGATGCATCTTTAGTAAAGCAAAGAGCTATGGATCATGGAAATCTGAAACAAAAACAAGAAGTGCTGTAGAAAATCGGCATGTCTAGCCGCATCTGTGGAGAGAAAAGCAGAGTTAAGTCAACAGGCCCTTTGTCAGAATGGCTCTGAAGAAAGATCACCAGACTGAAAATGTTAATTCTGCTTTCTCTCCACGGATGCTGCCAAACCTACTAATTTTCTCTAGCACTTTCTGTTTTTGTTCCAGATGTGTTTTGTTGTTTCTGGCACCTAAGCTGATGTCAATATTATTTGATTTTTCTGAACTGTGTGATGCAACTGAGTGCCATACTGGGCCACTTCTGAGGGCAGTTGACTGTCAGTCACAGTGCTGTGGGTCTGGAGTCACATGTAAACTATGTCAGGTAGCGGTTGTAGATTTCTTCCCCCTGAAGGACATTAGTTTCTAACAATTGGATAATTTAATGATCATTATTATTGAAACTAGTATTTTATTCTAGATTCATCATTCAATTGAATTTAAATTCAATGACTGGTTGTAATGGCAGGATTTTAACTTCAACTTACAAGTGCGCTCCCTAGGATTAGCGCAAAACCAGACATCTAATTCCAAACCAACATTTAATTAAGGAGGGAAGATGGAGTAAATACATCACAGGGAAAATCAACAGAGCTTCTCTTGTTGGATTCATCCATTTGGAATTTGGCATACACTTTGCCTCCACTCACCCACCTTGAACTGCCCACCTGCATCCGTCTCTGGAGTCCATACTGAGAGTGTTATTTCATAAAATTATCCCATAGCGTGAAAGTGTTCAGCTCTGAGTCATAGGATTGTGGGTTCAAATATCACTCCAAGACATCACAGAATTGAATCTGTTACTCAGCGTGATACTGAGGGAGTGTTGCATTGATGGCATGTAGTGACGTCCATAAGAAAATAAGGAACAGGAGATGTCAGCTACACAGTTCCACAAGCCTGTTTTCTGCTGTTCAATAAAATCATGGTGCATCTTTTGCCAAAGTAAAGTACTATAAAGGCTGTGGGTAGATGAAATATAAACAGAAAACATTGTAAATAATAATGAATTCTGACAATATTCACGATGCTTCAGGTCAAAGAACTTTGATTGGAATTAGAAAATGTTAGATGTATAACAGGTTTTAAGCAGGTGAAGAGGAAGCTAAATAGTTGGGGTTAAGTAATCAAATAAATGATAACAGTCAAAGGCAGGAAAGATTAAACGATAAAAAGAAAAGCAAAACAAGGTCATAATAAGACAAGTAGAGTCATGGGTTTGAAAGCAACTTGCCAAGGAGCCTTGATTAATTTCTGCACTGCATCTTGTATATGATACACACTGCTGTCACTGTTGGTGATGAAGTAGGGGAGTATTGAAGGTGGTGGAAGAAGCTCCAGTGTTGTGGGCTGTGTTGTCCCAGATTGTATCAGCGTTCTTGAGCATTGCTGGAGCTTGATTCATTCGGGCAAGTGGGGGTTTTTCCATCACATTCCTGACTTGTATGTTGTAAATACTCAACAGACAACAGGGAAGCAGGAGGTGAGTTACTCACTGCAAAGTTAAGACCATAAGACCATAGGTTATAGGAGCAGAACCAAGTTATATGGCCCATCAAGTCTATCCCAATATTCAATCATGGCTGATATATTTCTCAACCCCAGTCTCCTGCCTGCTTCCCATCATCCTTGATCCTCTTACCAATCAAGAAATTATCTATCTCTGTCTTAAATATACGCAATGACTTAGCCTCCATAGCCTTCTGTGGCAATGGGTTCCACAGATTCACCACCCTCTATTCCTCGCCTCTTACTTGCTCGTGTATACATGGCTGGTTAGGTCAGTTCCTGATCAATAGAAAGCTCTAATGATGTTAACACTGGGGAATTCAGCCATTGAAAATGAAGGGGCAATGGTTAGATTCTCTCATGGAATTGTTTGTTGCCAGGTATTTGTGTAGTATCAACCTGGTCTGAATATTGTCCTGTTGCATATGGATATAGACTGTTTCGGTGTTGAAGGTGACAGGTTTGGTGCTAAACATTCCAATCATCAGTGAACATCCCACCCCTGACCTTATGATGGAGGGAAGGGCATCGTTGGAGCAGCTGAAGATGGTTGTGCTGAGGATGCCACATCTGAGTAACTCCTACAGGGATGTCCTGAGACTGTAATGATTAACTGCCAACAACTACAGCCACCTTACTTTGTATTAGGTATGACTCCAACCAGCAGATAACCTTCACCCCAATTTCCATTGATTCCAGTTTTGTTTGGGCTTTTAGATGACATGCTCTTTTAAATATTGCCTTGAAACCAAGGGTAGTCATTCTCACCATTTCAGTTCCACTCTTTTGTCCATGTAATGAGGTGAGGAGCTGACCCTCTCAGAACCCAAAATGAGCATTAGACAGCAAGTTATTCCTTTGAAAGTGCCACTTGATAGTCCTGTTGACAATCTTTCCCATAACTTCACTAATGATTGAGTGTAGACTGACAGGGCAGAAATTTCCGTTTGTACTGTTTTAAGTACAGAGGATATACCTGGGTAAATTTCCACCTTGGTGATTAAAACCTGGTATTGTCACTATGTGGGAATAGCCAGGACACAGGTAGTTGTGGAGTATAAGTCTTCAATACTGTTGCTGAAATATTATTGGGACCCTCAGCCTTTGCAGCAACCAGTGCATTCAACTGTTTCTTGATATCATTTGGAATGAATCTGGTTGAAACTTGGCACCTGTCACACTGGGAATCTCTGAATGAGGCCAAAAAGGATCATCCACTCACCACTTCTGGCTGAAGATGAATGCAAATATACAGCCTTTTTTTCTGCACTGAGATGACGGACTCCCCCAAGGATGAGCATGCCGTACTTGTGAAGTCATAGTGTCTACTACCTAGATGATGCACTGCAGAAATACACCAAATCCTTAGACACTTCCTCCCAAGCCCACAAACACTTCCATCTAGAAGGACAAGGGCAACAGGTACATGGCAATACTACTACCTGCAAGTTCCCCTCCAAGCCACTCACCATCATGACTTGCAAATACATTGACATTCCTTTACTGTCACTGGGACAAAATCCTGCACTTGGCTCCCTCAGGTCATTGTGGGTCTCCCTACAGCATGAACTGCAGTGGTTCAGGAAGGCAACTCACCACCACTTTCAAGGGCAACAAGCAATTGGCAATAAAGGCTGGCTCAGCCATTGACACCCACGTCCCACAAGTGAATACAAAATGTGCTGTGACCATGATTTTAGAATAAGAGATCAAAGTAAATACAACCCACTGAGAATGGGTTAAGAGTCAGGTGACTATTCTCAGGTGAAGGTTGCTTCACTCGAGTGAGGGGAAGCTGCAGTGCTCAGATGAGGGATGGGGTTGCAGTGCTCAGGTGAAGGGCAGGGTGAGATATTTGGGCCAGGAGCAGTACTGGGGTCTGTGACCTCTGTCCTTGCCCTTAACTATGAGTAGCAGATTCACAAAAGCTGAGCAGTGGTGTTCCACAAGGATCAGTATTGCAATCGTTATCATTCAACATTTACACCAATGGCGGACTCAAGGATTGGCAGCACATTCCCAAAATTAGGAAATGACACCAAGTTTGTTAGAAAAGTGCGGATGTCATGACAAAATGCAAAACACTGTTAATAAACTTGCAGAACAATTCTCTACATAGATATGTTCAGGGTCATTTAAATTGATAAGAAAAATAAGCAGACCACATTCTGCTTATAAAATAAGAACATTTGATTGGAAAATGGCAGAGAACTAGGCTAGAGATATACAAATTATTAACCAGCATCACAAGATCATGAGGCCATAAAAAAAAATTCAAATAAAGAAAGGTAATTTCTATAGAAGTTGGAACTTGTCTCAAGCCACTAAAGCTCATTACCACCTCTCACAGCTATGTAGGGATGGGCAATGACATTGGAAAGAACTAAAGTATCGTGCACAATGTTAGAAGGTGCAATAAAGATTTAAAAGGATAATACTAGAATGCTCAAGGAGACAATGATGACACTGCACTAGTATCCATAACCCCAAACTAATTTTCTGGCGATATGCCAGATAATACATTTTTAATTCAAAGAAAATCTGGAATAAAATGCTGTCCTAATAGCAACCATGCAACCATCTTATGCCATTTCGGGAAGGATATCTGCCATTCTTACCTAGTCTAATCTACGTGTGACTCCAGATGCACAGGAATGTGTTTGATTCTTAAGTGTCCTCTATGCAATTAGTGATGGGTAATACTGGATGGTCGAGACAACAACACCCACATCTTATGAACTTTTTTAAAAAAAATCTATCAGCAAATTCAACAGATTATTTCCTCTAGAAAACTTTAAGACTGAAGGGTCACCTTTAAGAGGTAGTTCGAGTTATGAAAGGCTAGATTTAGACAAGGTGTTTCCACATGTTAAGAGACCAAAACTAGGCTCCATATATAGTCATTAATAAATCCAACATGAAATTCAGCATAAATATCTCTACTCAGATATTGCTTTGAATGGTACTTATAAGTAGTCAAGGTACAAAGATGCATTTCTGAGGAAGCTAGATAAGCAGACAATGAAAAAAGTAACAGAAAATAATGCTGATAAAATGTTGGGGAGAGGTTTGAGGAGACTCATGTAGACCGTAAACAGTGACAAAGATCAGTTAGGCTGAATGGCTTGTTCCTTTGCTGTACAATTTAAATAATTCAATGCAATCCATACCTTGTCTTTTCTAAATTGGATACCCATCAAGGTCACTTATCTCCTGGAAACTATACATGTGATAATAAAAAGATTTATTTGCAGTAATCACTTGTAGTTCATACATTTTATATTTCAGTTAGTTGAGAAATGTTCTCACAATGTTCACATTAATATTTTTGCAGGAAATGAAGATGGACCATTTACATACTTCAATGAGGAAGTGCATAATGATACTGAACGCAAAGACCGCACTATTGTACTAATGGGGGGCTCAGCCCAGAAGATCTCAGTAAGATTGAAGCCTGTTGTAATGCACAAGGCCACACAGACTGATATAACTGGCTCAGACACAGATACCACTGGAAATCAAGCAACATCTTTGGGAAGAATGAAGACATCAGATACATCCCTGTTATCCCCAAACATACTTCCATTGTGTCCAAGTCCTCTTCCAACTCGTAGAAGACCCTGTGTGAAATGGGAAAATATGGCATCATTTCACAAACCTAAAAATGACGACTTTAGCAAGGAGCATCGATTATATCAACTAGAAAAGGTACAAATCCAGTTTCATTTTAGAGCATTAATCACAGGGGACAATACAATAGGCACTTAAAAGACAAAGTAAAATCTGGATGATGTTTTGCTTTATGTGGCATATTGTTTTTAAAGTTATATTGTTAAATATAAACCTCAATATTTACATCTAAAACACTATTTTTAAAAAACAAAATCAGAAGACCAGCAAGTCATTGCATGGATTTCAGTGACCTGGAGAGGATAATATATCCTGGAGCAGCTCTAAGGGCTGGCAAACATGGGAGCCAATCCACTGGAAAATATATAGTAGGAGCTGGGAACAACATTTTTCTTTATTCTTTCATTGGATGTGGGTGTTAAAGGCAAGGCCAGCATTTGTCGTCTGTTCTTAATTGACCTTGACGTGAGAGACTAGCTTGGCCATTTCAGAAGGCAGTTAAGAGTCAACCACATTACTGTGGGATTGCAGTCACGTATAGAACAGACTAAGAAGGATTGCAGTTTTCCTTCCCTAAAGGGCAATAGTGAAACAAGTGGGCTTTTAACAGAATTGGTGATACATTCATGAGACTACCTTTCAATTCCATATTTAAGACTTGAATTGAAATTCCACCAACTACCATGGACATTACTAGTCCAATGATATTGTCATTTCAAACCATCTTCCCTGAAGAAATATTCCTTTTCATCCTTAGGGTTTTTCTTCCTTTTACAGTCCAGTTTTTTTTGCATTTAAGTACTTTGCTTCTCATTAATAAAGTAGCTTCACAATGTAAAGTGCCCAGTTATAATTTCACATCAAAGAAGATTTATTAATGCACTCCATTCACATAGTTGTAGGACTTTGTACAGACCAACATCTTACAAATTTAGTGTGAAATGATTGGTAGATGTTCAGAATATGTGGTATTTTCAATTGGGGATTGCTGGCTATGGAGCAGAAGCTGACCAATGTTTTCTTTTCCGTGGTAAAATGATTCTGGGGAGAGTTCCAGCTCTCCTGATGTTGCCCCAGCTCCTGAGTATAGTATAATGGGAATGAATATGTTAATGATGAAGTTGTACATACATGAAGTTGTAATGCTGACATCAAGAGCAAGTGTAATTCAGATTTTGAGAAGAGATGATCAGAAGAACTGCACTGGAGAGCTAGAGTCAGTATTTTCAATATTAAATGTGATTGAACTCCTGAAGGTCAGACAACAGTCACTTTTAGATCTTGTAAATAGAGAACTGCAGCAAACCCAAGTAGGGACAGTCTAGCTAAATACAGCAGTCTCAAGAGTGCATTTCAGATTCTCAGTTCCCAGGTTCCTGGGGAGGCAAAGATGTAGCGGCGTAGTTATAGAGTCAGTGTCATACAGCATGGAAACAGAACCTTCAGTCCAACTCATCCATGCTGATCAGATAATCCAATCTGACCTAGTCAGTATTTAACCCATATCCCTCAAAGCTCTTCCTATTTATATACCCATCCAGATGACTTATAATTGTATCCGGCTCCACCACTTCTTCTGGCAGCTCATTGCAAAAACAATGGAATCGAATGAAAAAAAGACATTTCAGTCATTATCTATGAGTGCTGGTCCTGAACAAAGGAGTATTGAGTGGGAGCCAGTATTGAATCTGAGCCAGAAGTATTGAGCCTGAGCTTGGAGACCTGGGCCTACGCTAGGAGTGTGGGCCCTGTGCTAGGTGGATTTGTATTGAGCTAGGAGTACCAGCCTAAGCTAGGTGTACTGAGCCTGACGTAGGATTATTGGTACTGAGCTAGGAGTATCGGGCCTGAACTAGGTGTATTGGTACTGAACTAAGAGTGCTGGGCTACAGCTAGAAATATTGGGCCTGAGATGAAACCAGTGGATCTGAGCCAGAAGTGCTGGGCCAGAGTTATATGTATTGAGACTGAGCTCAAAGTATTAGGTATGAACTTGGTGTGCTGGGCCTGAGCTGGCATATTGGGCTTCAGCAGGGAATATTTGGACTGAGCTGGGAATATTAGCATTGAACTAAGACCTGCACTGGGAATGCTGGGCTTGAGGTAGGACCAATTGGTCTGCACTAGGAGTGTATTGAAATATTACAGGAAATGCTGGAAATACAACAGGTCTGGCAACAAAAAAGAGAGAGAAATAAAGTTAATAGTACAGGTTAGTGACCCATCAACAAAATGTCAAAATATTCCACTCCCAATTATTATCGTGATTTTACTTTAACACAAGGCATCTAATCAAATAATTGAAACGTCACTGGATGAGTAATCCAGACGCACAAGTGATGTTCTGGGGACGTGTGTATAAACCTCACGACACACAAATGTTGGCACTTGAACACAAAAAGTCTGAAATTAAAAGTCTCATGATGGCCGTGAAATCATTGTCAGTAAAACTCATTGTGTTCACAAAATGCCTTTTAGGGAAGAAAATCCGTTGTCATTACCTTGCCTGTGAATGACTCAAACTCAACAGCCGTGTGGTTGACTCTCAATTGTCTTCTGAAACGGCCTAGCAATCCACTCAGTTGTATCAAACTGCTCCAGAGTCTCAAAGAATTGGACTGCCGGGCATCAATCTAGGAACTAGAAATGGCAATGGCAAACTCAGCCCCTGACACCCCTGCCAAATCAATACTGGGCATTCATGAGCTGCTGTGGGCCATCAGCAGCAGACCTATGCTCAACCACAATCTGTAACCTCATAGCTTGGCATATTACCCATTCAACCATTACCATCAATGATGTGGCAGTGCTGATGTTGGATTGACGTGGACAAAGTTAGAAATCACCCATCACCAGGTTATAGTCCAACAGGTTTATTTGGAAGTACTAGCTTTCAGAGTGCTGCTCCTTCATCAGGTAGCTAGTGAGGCAGAATCATAATACACAGAATTTATAGTAAAAGATCACAGTGTCATGCAATTAAAACAATATATAGAACAAACCTAAATTGCTGTTAAGTCTTTTATCTTTTAGAATGAGTTGCAGGTTTTGGTTCATTAATATTCTTACATACTCACACACCCACGCAAAACCTCTCTCATTCACACGCTCCCTCTCAGACACACACACATACAGCCCCCACACTCACACCCACGTACGCACCCTCTCACAGGCTTATACCCCGTCACATTCACGCACACACTCAACCAAGCATGCACACACACAAACACCCACTCTCTCATGCACACTCCCACTCACATGCACATACTCACATTCTCTCTCTCACACATACACACACATATAAGTCTATAGGGTGAATTTGCATTTGTAGAATTGTATTTTCAGATACACTCTAGTTTTGCTCAAAAAAAGCACACAACCTGCATAACATTGCATAAATTCAGACTTTGGAAATAGAACCAGTCTGCCTCAAGATTGGGATACAGACAGACTCTAACTTCACATCTTTAATACATTGTCTGAGTTGTGATGTCACTTTTATTTTATAAAACCTTAAGTTATCTCAAGAATGTGACTTAAAAAAAGTTCTGGGATTTACATATTAATGAACCGAAACCTGCAACCCACTCTAAAAGATGAAAGACTTAACAGCCATCTAGGTTTGTTCAATTATATCATTTTAATGACATGACACTGTGATCTTTTGCTATAAATTCTGTCCCACTAGGTACCTGATGAAGGAACAGCGCTCTGAAAGCTAGTGCTTCCAAATAAACCTGCTGGACTATAATCTGGTGTTGAGTGATTTTTAAGTATTACCATCTAGTCAGGGGATCACCCTTGGTTCAATGAAGAGTGTAGGAGAGCATGCCATGAGCAGCACTAGGTATGCCTATAAATGAGGTGTCAACCTGGTGAAGCTATAACACCTTTATGCCAAACAACATATGCAGCAAATGATAGATAGAGCTAAGTGAGCCCACAATCAATGTTCCGATCTAAGCTCTGCAGTCCTGTCACATTTAGTCGTGAATGGTGGTGGACAATTAAACAACTCACAGGAGGGGGAGGTGCCACAGTTATCCTGATGAGGGACCCAGCACGTCTATGCAAAAGATAAGGCTGAAGTATTCATAACAATCTTCAGCCAAGAAGTGCTGAATGGAATATCCATCTTGGCTCCCTCTAGAGGTCCCAGCATCACAGATGCTCACCTTCAATTCAATCCCCATAATATCAAGAAATGGCTGAAAGCACTGAATACTGCAAGTGCTATGAGCTCTGACAGTAATCTGGAAATAATACTGAAGATTTGTGCTTTTGAACTTGCCAATCTGTTCCAGTACAGCTACGTCTACTGAAAAATATGGAAAATTTCCCAGATATGTCCTGTGCATTGAAAGCACGAAGATCCAATCCAGCCAATTATCACCCCACTGGTCTACTCTCAATCATCAGCAAAGTGATGGAAGGTGTCATCAACAGAGTTATTAAGTAGCACTTTCTTAGCACCAATCTGCTCATTGAAGACCATAAGACAAAGCAGCAGAATAAGGCCTCCTCTACCATTCGATCAAGATAGATGTTTCTCAACTCCATTCTCCTGCTTCGCCCCATAACCCTTGATCCTTTCCCAATCAAAAAGTTACTTATCTCTGTCTCAAATCTGTTCAATGACTTGGCCTCCACAGCCTTCTGTGCCAAAGAGTTCCACAAATTCAACACCCTAAGTTTAAATCAGATCCCCTCTCATCTTTCTAAACTCCATTGAGTACAGACCAGAGTCCTCAACTGTTCCTTATATGGCAAGCCCTTCATCCTTGGCCTCCACAGCCTTCTGTGCCAAAGAGTTCCACAGATTCAGCACCCTCTGGCTGAAGAAACTCCCCCTCATCTTAGTTCTAAAGGGTCATCTGTTCAATCTGAGGCTGTGCCCTTGGGTCCTAGTCTATCCTATTATTGGAAACATCTTCTTCCAGGTCCATTCTATCCAAACCTCTCAATATTATGTAAGTTTAAATCAGATCCCCTCTCATCTTTCTAAACTCCATTGAGTACAGACCAGAGTCCTCAACTGTTCCTTATATGGCAAGCCCTTCATCCCCGGAATAATTCTTGCAAACGTTTTGTGGACCTGCTCCAACACAAGCACATCCTTTCCTAATTACGGGACTCAAAGCTGCTCACAATATTCGAACACGGTCTGACCAGAGCCTTATACAGCCTCAGCAATACAATCCTGAACTTGCATTCTAACCCACTTGAAATGAATGTATCAACCTAACCACCAATTGAACCTGCACAGTAATCTTAAGAGAATCCTGAACTAGGACTCTGAAGTCACAGATTTCTGAAGCCTTTCCCTGTTTAGAAAACAGTCTATGCTTCTATTCTTGCAACCAAAGTGTATAACCTCACACTTTCCCACATTGTATTCCATCTGCCACCTCTTTATCCACTCTTCTCACCTGTTCAGGTCCTTCCAAGCACTTTCCTCTTTCTTATCAATCTCTGCCCCTTCAAATATCTATGTGTTATCTGCAAATGTGGCAACAATGCCCTCAGTTCCTTTGTCCAGGTCATTAATAATATGGTGTGAATTGCTGTGGTCCCAACATGGACTGCTGCAGAACTCCACCAGTAAAATGGATTGTCTCACAGACACTTCTCCAGTAGGAACATCAAGAGAAAACCCTGAGACAGAGTAACAAGGAGAGATGTACTGCAGCTTTCAAACCCAGTTTCAAGGCCCCAGCAACTGCCACTGAAAAGCTAAAACTAAAAATCCGGGTTCTGCAGGAACTTCACTCCACCCGCTCAGGCTGCTTCTATTGTTCTGAATTTAGGAAAAAAAACCCAAGGCCCCATAAGCTATTTATTTTATGGGATTTGAAACAGATTGCTCAGCACCTTTGTCTCAACTTTTATTCTTAAAAAAAATCCATGCGATAGTATCATCACAAAAGCTTAAACAAAAGAATGAACAATTTGTTAATAATACGGTAGCTTTAACAGAACAACGTTTGTGTGTGGATGAACTGAAATGAATTGGTAGCTACAGGTACAGTTACAAGATTTTAAAGACCTTTGGATAGGTACATGAATAGGAAAGGTCTAGAGGGATATGGGCCTAATACAGGCAAGTGGGACTAGTTTAGTTTGGAAAACTTGGTCAGCATGGACGAGTTGAACCGAAGGATCTGTTTCCATGCTGTATGACTCTATGACTCTCATCACTTGCTGCCATCCTGAAAAAGACTCTTTTCTTCACTGTCTGCTTTCTGCCAATCAAACAATTCTCTATCCATGTCAGTACCTTGTCCCTAAAACTATGGGCTCTTATTTAGCATCATTCTGTGCGGCACTACGTCAAAGGCCTTCTGGAAATCAAAATAGACCACATCCACCGGCTCTCCTTTGTCTAAATTATCAAAGAATTCTAACAGATTTGTCAGGTATGATCTCCCCTTGACAAAGCCATGCTGACTCAGCCCTATTTTACCATGCACTTCCAAGTACTTTGCAATCTCATCCTTAATAATGGACTTTCGCCTAGTCTAAAATCTTACATCAGACTGAGGGCAGGCTACCCAGCCCATAGTTTCCTATCTTCTACCTTCATCACTTTTTAAACGGGTGTGTTACATTAGCCATTTTCTAGTTCTCTGGGACCTTCCCTGACTGCAGTAATTCCTGAAAGATCACCCCACACAACCTCCTCAGCTATATCCTTCAGAACTCTGGTGTAGTCCAACTGGTCTGGGTGATTTATCCACCTTCAGACCTCAGTCCTGGTTCCGCTAAGGCCATTCAGCTTCTGAACTCAAGACAGTGTTGGTTCAAACATGGACAAAATAGATGAATTCCAGAGGAGAGGTGAGTGTGACTGCCCTTGACATCAAGGCTACACTTGACCGAATGTAGTATCAAGGAACCCTAGCAAATTTGGAGTCATTGGGTATCGGGGGAAAGTCTCCATTGGTTTGAGTAATGCCTGGTACCAAGGAAGGTGGTTGTGATTGTCGGTGGTCAATAACCTCAACTCAAGGACATCTCTTAGTTGTTCCTGAGGGCAATGACCTAGGTCCAAGCAGCTTCAGCTGCTTCAGCAATAACTTTCCTTCCATAATAAGGTCAGAAGTGGGGATGTTCGCTAATGTCAGTACAATGCTCAGCACCATTCAGGACTTCTCAGTACTGAAGCAGTAGCAAAACCTGCACAATATTCAGGACTGGCCAATAAGTAGTAAGTTGCAAGTAACATTTATGCCACACAAGTTCCAGGCAATGATCACCCCCAACAAGACAGAATCTAACCATCTCCCACTGACCTTCAATGGCAATACTATTGCAGAATTTTCCACTAATAACATTCTGGGGATTACCATCAACCAGAAGCTGAACTGACTAACTATATAACACTGTGGCTACAAGCACAGGTCAGAGGCTCAGAGTTCTTCAGTAAGTAACTGACCTCCTGCCTCCCCAAAGCCTATTCATAATTTACAAGGCATAAGTCAGGAGGATAATTTGAATAAACGAGGTAAAAACAAGGACTGCAGATGCTGGAAACCACGTTGGAAGGGAAATTGCGGTCTCTGAAGCAGGAGGCCATCTGGTGTGTTGTGTGGTGGAACTGGTCCTCCTGGGAGCAGATACGTGGAGGAGGAGGAATTGGGAATACGGGATGGTATTTTTGCAAGAGGTAAGGTGGGAAGAGATATAATCAAGGTAGCCGTGGGAGTCGGTTGGTTTGTAAAAAATGTCAATGGCAAGTCGGTCATCATTAATGGAGATGGAGAGGTCCAGGAAGGGGAGGGAGGTGTCAGAGATGGTCCAGGTGAATTTAAGGTCGGGTGGAATGTTTTGGTGAAGTTGATGAAGGAGGTTGAGCAATTCATCAACTTCACCAACACATTCCACCCCGACCTTAAATTCACCTGGACCATCTCTGATACCTCCCTGCCCTTCCTGGATCTCTCCAACTCCATTAGAGACTGCAATTTCCCTTCCCACATGGTTAAAGATGTCCTCCAATGCATCTCATCCACATCCTGCCCCTCCGCCCTCAAACCCCATCCCTCCAACCGTAACAAGGACAGAACCCTCCTGGTGCTTACCTTCCACCCTACCAACCTTTGCATAAACCACAACATCTGACGACATCACCTTCCACCCTACCAACCTTCACATAAACCACATCATCTGACGACATTTCTGCCCCCTCCAAACAGACACCACCACCAGGGATATATTCCCCTCCCCACCCATTTCCACTTTCCACAAAGACCGTTCCTTCTGTGACTACCTGGTCAGGTTCACTCCCCCCAACAACCCACCCTCCTGTCCTGGCACCTTCCCCTGCCACCGCAGGAATTGCAAAACTTGCGCCCACACCTCTTCCCTCACCTCCATCCAAGGCCCCAAAGGAGCCTTCCACATCCATCACAGTTTCATCTGCAATCCACCAATATCATTTATTGTATACGTTGCTCCCGATGCGGTCTCCTCTACATTGGGAAGACTGGACGCATCCTAGCAGAGCGCTTTAGGGAACATATCCAGGACACCCGAACCAATCAACCCCACCGCCCTGTGGCCCAACATTTCAACTCCCCCTCCCACTCTGCCAAGGACATGCAGGTTCTGGGCTTCCTCCACCGCCGATCCCTCACCACCCGACGCCTGGGGGAAGAACACCTCATCTTCCGCCTCGGAACACTTCAACCCCATGGCATCAATGTGAATTTCACCAGTTTCCTCATTTCCCCTTCCCCCACCACACCCCAGCTCCAGCCTTCCAGCTCAGCACCTCCCTCATGACCTGTCCTGCCTGCCTATCTTCCTTTCCACCTATCCACTCCACCCTCCTCTCTGACTTATCACCTTCATCCCCACCCCCATTCACCTATTGTACTCTATGCAATTTCTCCCCACCCTGAACCTCCACTCATTTATCTCTCCACTCTGTAGGCACTCTGCCTCTATTCCTGATGAAGGGCTTTTGCCCGAAACATCAATTTTCCTGCTCCTCAGATGCTGCCTGACCTACTGTGCTTTTCCAGCACCACCCTAATTCGAATAAACCACCCTGGATGAGTGCACTTCCAACAACACTCAAGAAGCTTGACAGATCCTGAACAAAATAACCTACTTGTTTGGCATCACATCCACAAATATTCACTCCCTCCACCAATAATGTTCATTGGCAGCAATGTGTGCCCTCCACAAAAGTCTATGCAGAAATTCACAAAGGCTTCTTAGACTACACTTTCCAAACCCATGGCTACTTCCATCCAGAAGGACAACAGCAGTAGATACATGGGAACACCATCACCTACCAACTCTCCCCAAGCCTCTCATCATCCTGACTTGGACATATAGTGCCATTCATTCAGTATCGTTGGGTTAAAATTCCGGAACTCCTTCCCTAACAGAATTAAAGGCATACCTACACCAAATGCATTGCAGTGATCAAGAAGACAGCTTAACACTCTAAAGGGAATTAGCGATTGCAATAAATGCTGGCTCAGTTAACAATGACAACATCCAATGAATTAATCTTAAAAATAACCTATTTCAAGACAGTTGAGGATACAATCAGAGATCTTCCAAGTCCATTCTGACTGAGACAGTGTACTCACCAATACATCAGAGTGAGCCCTAGTAGTTTTCTATTTAATAATAAACTCTTCAGCCATGAAGCACTTAAATAACATTTTGTGGATATAAAATTTGAAGAGACATTTGGTTGGATCATCATTGATCTATATTGGAACCCTATTTATTTGTTTTATTCTACATTCATTGTATCTTATTATTACTTAAGAAGAAAATTTTAATTTGCATTTATATTTTCATTGTGTGAGATCCAGCCTTCCACAAAGCTTTTTGTGGATAAGTGATTGCTGATTTCAACCATAACTGGACTTTTGATTTTAAGATTATGTTCTACTGTGCTGAGATATCATGGCCAGAGGAATCAGTTACTCCATATCTAGCCTTATAACTTCTCTGATTATTCTGAGTATCTCCATTAAATCATCCTTCAAGCATCTAAACTCAAGGGAATAAAAGCCAAGTTTATGCAGTTTGTTTTCTTAATTTAGCCTTTTAAATGTGATGATAGTATGAAGATTTCACAAGGATGGAAAAGTCAGTTGAAATTTGGTTCACATTTGACTGGCCATTAAAATAAATTTATACAAGAATATAAACTTAGTTACAATGTTATTATACAAATTCTCATCTTTTCAAATACAATCTTATACTTAATATTATATCAGCACATATGAGATTGCTTTCTACAAGGCTAAGTTTGGAGTGTTACAATAAGCATGACACAATGGGTTTTTGTGGGCAGTATCTGTACATGATCTGTTGAATCCAACAAATTAAACATCCGAAAGTTTATAATTATAGCTTCTCTGTTCTTTTGCTGATTTAGGAAAGAACTCTACTTCAAGAAGAGAAAGAAAAGTTACACATTGAAAATACAAGCCTGCAAACAAAGTTATTAGAGGCACAGCAAGAAATTAAGGCCCTTACAGAACAACTAGATTTATTCCGAAAGCATATGATTATGGAACCAAGAATCTCTTCACTGACACAAGAATAAAATGTAATATATGTAATTCATAACAAGTATTTCTGTACAGTACTGGGATCTCAAGAAAATGTTGAAAATGTGAGAATGTTTGTGAAAATTGGTGGATATTTTCCACATTATTTAATTGTGTTTTCTCTTCAATAACAACCTGTACCTAGTTTTTAAACAGTGATATAGAAGCAAGCATTAGTACAAACACTAGTCACTTTTAATAATAAATTCCTTCAATTCATGAAGAATCAAGTGCACCCCTTGAGCAGCAGATTAAGATTGGACATTGATTAAAGAAAATAACAATTTTGTAGAGTTACACATGGGGTTAACCTGAAATTTTGCATTAGTGGAAAACAGTCAAAAAGATGCACAATCCATGATTGACTTTTACATGGAAAAGGTGAATTAGTGATAGGTCTCCAATGTCACAACTTTATACTACTGCTAAAACAATGTTACTTCTGATTTGTTTTAAACATAAATGTGACTTGGCGGAGATGGCCATTTCAAATGTGTGTGTGTATTTTAAATAAATACAATGACTTGCACGCACATTTTTGATAGCATAAAGTTTATACAGAACATATATTCATTATTCTAAAATAAAAGTTCTCAGAAGGAATCTTTTTAAAAATAAGTTGTATTATTAGAATTCACAGTATATTTCTAACATTCCCCTAATAAGTGAGAGGAAGATGTTACCAATACTATCATTTTGTTCCTCACATTTAGTGCCAATTTTAATGTAAGGCTCAGACTCTGTTGTAAAGGTTCTGTTGAAGTAATTACATTACTTACTCCAAAGATCTGATCACAGTCACCAAAACACCTTTAGCCAAGGAAGATTTTGGAGAACTATTTTCACACTATGCTCATCTACAGAACAATGGCAACAGCATTTCAAAATAATTTATTCTGTGAGAGGTATTAGCAACATCAGGAAAGGCACTCTGTAAATACAAGGACATTTTTTCCTTTTACCCAGAAAGCTCCTTGAAAATAAAAGGATGCTATACCTTTATAAGTGTTAAGCGTCTTAAATAAAGAATCATCACAATGATTTTACTGAAAGCTTTTGTTACAAGGCAAATCATCAATCTATACCAATGAATTGCATCCCTCCCTGCCTTTCCACTTAAACCTAATAAAACATACAGACCTAATCAAGTCATCAAAGATAAATCACAATGAATTGAGAGTCACCCCAGAATCACTCAGAAGCCTCTATCTTTAGCCCTAGAAGTGTCAGAGCTATTATGAGGGAAGCTCAGCTAATGGTATACAATAACTTCAGTTTTTTTATGGGCATTTAAAGCCACTTCAGGCACACATATAAAGCACGCATATTCAGAGGTAAGGTTGTGACCTTTAATTCAGCACTTTTTAAAAAAAAGAAATTCAGATTTCTAGCATCTGCAGTATTTTAATTTTGTATTGTTGTAGCCATATTCAGTTCAGAACTGAGTGAATGATCAAATTTAAGTTGTTAAATCCAAAAGTGTACAGTAGCACATACATGTGGCATATTCAGTCGTAAATCAAATATTTCATGCACAGATGCCTATAAATGAAGACTCTGTATTTTGAACCAGAATATACATATTGTGTTTGATTATGCTGCATTGTTACAAAACCACAGTGTGAAATTTCTGCATGTTATACCTCTCTCTGGTAGTTAGCCCCAATCCAATCTCATTCATACAAGCTACAAGCTTTAAACAGGTATATTGCATCTTAGTCTAAAAATACTCATGAATGTTTGTAATGCCGATGTAAACATTATTGAAAGCACCCTGTAGTATAGTCCCAAATCTGATGGGCACATCAATTAAGAAGTTGTCCTTAGCTTTGAGAATTAAATGGGCATATAATTCAGTGTAAACTGCTGAGAGGTTTGATTTGAAAGAGAGCAAATGTCACTTTTATCTGCTGACATCAACTCGGGTAAGGGCACAGGGTGTTAAGATAAGAGACCTGTAAATAGCTGAAATATATTATTTTGTTTCTGTTTTCTAAGTATGAACTATACTGCAGCCACATTTCTTTCCACTATCTGAATAAACCAATACTTCACTCTGTGTGTATTACAAATTATATTAGCTTATGTTATTCAGTCTGCATTGCAGTAAATTAAATTGACATTTGGAGAGTGTAAGTCACTTGTATATTCAGGCTTAACTTAAAATGTATATTTAAGATTGTCAGATCAGGTACTGTAAATGTTAGTAGAAATTTTACTCAAATCTTTATGTAAAATGAAAAGCAGTAAGATGGCATTCACATTGAATTCACATTGAATCACCCCTTAAAGACCCAAGGAGCTTTAAGGCTCTGTTAAGTGACTTCTTTTGATATAAAATAAGCAAGTAGTTGTGCTTTCTAGTGCATGTATATATGTATAATTGTACAATACATTTTTGTTTCTGTAACTTGACTCGTTTGTGATGGTTAAGTAATCTGTAGCATGATGTAATAATTAAGATTGATTCTTTTGTTTAACATAGCAAACATTAAATAATACATTTCAAAAAATATATTCTACTCCAGTCTGATATTATTTCAGTGTGAACCTGTGGCCAAATGGACTGCAATTCTTTTCTGGCAGTCGCCTACAAGGTATGATTACCCGTCAAAGTATCTGGATAATAGCTGTAGTCTTCCACAGAGCCCACCCAATTTAAAATGGTTAAGCACAGTTCTGGTTGGATACAATTAACTAATTGATGTCAAATGTTGACTAGCTTGGATGAACTAAAGTGTTATAAACTGAAATGGAAGGGTAGAATATTTACAATCTCACAGACCATTAAGGTGAATGTTTGAAAAGTCTTTTGACATCAAGGCAGTTTGTGCATGCAAACTCAGGCTTGCCCTGGTGATTTGTCACCAATCCTCGGAATACTTGCAGGGAAGTAACCAACCTGTTTTGTAACTAACCTGTTCAGAGATGTTATTATGCATCACTTGGCCAAGTGGGATTTGAACACAGTTCTTCTGGTTCAGATTACTACCACAACACTACAAGGAGGGAATGTTTACAATGCCATCTGAACAGGTGGCATTGCAAGTCGTGTATGTTAATTGTAAAAGTGGCAGTAAGCACAGCTGATGTTTGGATTATTGAGTTGTGGTTTTTGATTTGAATTATTACTGTCACACGTACAGTGAATTTTGTATAGATACATTTAAAAGTATTGTATGCTGAGACAAATCATACCTTACATGTGCATCAGGGTAATAGAACAGATTGCAAAATATAGTATTACAGCTACAGAGAAAATGCAGAGAAAGATCAATATATGAGAGATCCATTCATATGTCTGATAACAGCGGGGAAGTTCAAATCTGTTCAAACAAGTTTTCAAACCTTTAAACGGTTCTGAGGAAGGATCACTGGACCTGAAATGTTAACTCTGATTTCTCTCCACAGATGCTGCTAGACCTGCTACACTTTGTTTCTGATTTCCAGCATCTTTCGATTTTTGTTCAATTGGATTGATCCAGATTTCCTGTGAATATATGTAGTGATTCACAGTGCATTTGCCAGGGTAAAACCATAAAAAAACTTCCTAAATCCGGTAGTAACACATAAAAACATCATATTCTCTTTTGTTTTTCAATATACAGACACCTGATCCCAGCAGTTATGGATTGGCAGAAATATATCTTATTTCCCCCCCTCAGACTGCAGGTTAATATAATAAGTCTGCTGAAATAGTGGTTTGTAGCCATCTATACCAGTAAGAAAAATGTCCCAAAGCCTGTCATAAATATATCCTCTAAATGGAGGTTGTGTAGTCAAGTTGAATATCAAAAATCTTATGCTAAATAGAAATGTGAACATTAATATGAAGCGAAATAAAAGGGCAGATCCACCCAGGTGATCAGAAGTTCTTTACTCTTGGGTGGGAACTCAGCGAAGTAAGTACAAACACATCAGGGAGTGGCAGCTGCTGACAACCACAAGGAAGGATCATCAATATTAAGGTAAACAGAATAGCTTGTTATATCACAGCACTTGGAGGCCAAATGTTTCCTTGTATGGCCCCAAGGAATAAAAATAGCTGTCTGGCTAGACTGCTTGTAGGTTCCTGCTCTCAGCAGACTTGGCCTAGTGGGAAAAGTCTTTTTGCTCTGCTCAGGTTTTAATCACAGATTGGACACATGACTTCATCTGAGCCCAATTTTCACATTTAAAGTAGACTTTGCTGACTTGGGGGGTAGGTCACTGCTGTCTGCAATTTTAAATTGCACCTTTTTACATTGGAATGAGAAAAGAATTATTACTCCCTACCTGAGGTGCCAGTGTGTTAGGGTCAGATTCTTTTTGGAGAATATATAATTTGTTTGCCTAAAAAGGTTGAAGAAAGTTTGGGAGTGAAAATGCAGCATAGCACATTTGGTTTTGCTCTCTCCTTTAACTGAAAGATAACTCTATTCCCACTGTGGATGCTTGAGGTAATTGGCATTAAATAGATAAAGAGGGAGACATTTGTAATGAACATACAGTTCTTTGACGCAATGGTTGTGTTCTTGTACAGCCCCACATTATAGAAAAATTGTGCTTTAGAAACAGCACTTAAAATGTTGGTGATGTAATTGCATTACAGCCAACACACATTTTAAAAGTTCGAGCTTAATAAAACGGTGTTCCCAATTTGTCAATCGTGTTACAGCGAATCAGTGTTAATGAAATGTATGTTATAGCAGATGACCTGTACTGTTGTGTATTAAACTGAGTAAGACTAACACATGCCCAGCTGCAGACAACCATTAATGGACTATCTTCTCTCCCATGACAGAGAACGCAATATAAGAACATGCTCAAAACTTGCAGTAGCTTACACATCTTCACTTGAAAAAAAAGTGTAGCAATTTACATTTTATTGTATTGTATACAGGCCCCCTAAATGCAGGATGACTAAACCAACATCAATAACTTGTCTGTTGCACACTTACATTTATTGCAATCGCAGTGAAAATGTATGTGATCAATACCAGTCATTAACATGTACCAACCAATACATGTTTAATAAAAATATAATGACTTGATAAGAATTAATTAAAAGATAACCTATTTCTTTTTCCTTTCAACACACTTCCAATTAACCTATCTGGTTTCTTACTATGTCTGAAATTTGAATTTGACAACCCACTTAATAATTGGAACTGTAATGTTAATTGCTTGTCTTAATCAAAGCCCCTTTACTAGGCCAGGACATTCAGTGATACAGCAAACTCTCAGTGTCATTATGACTTTCCCTTTTCAATGGTAGAATAATATGAACTGTAGGTTTCTCATGCTCTCACTTCATAGAATTATAGAATCTCTACAGTGTGGAAACAAGCCATTCAGCCCATTGAGTCCACACCGCCCTTCCAAACAGCATCCCATCCAGACCCACCCCATTCCTAACCCTGCATTTCCCATGACTAATCCACTTCTAGCCTGCACATTCTTGGACACTGTGCAATTTAGCATGACCAATCCACCTAACCTGTATATCTTTGGATTGTGGGAGGAAACTGGAACACCCAGAAGAAACCCACGCAGGGATGGGGACAATGTGCAAAGCACACAAAGGCACCTGAGGGTGGAATCGAACCCGGTTCCCTGGCATTGTGAGGCAGCAGGCTAACTACTGAGTTGCACGTCAGATGCTTTGTCAAATGCTCCCACAAAGCTGGAGGTGACCTAACTACTGGCAAGTTGATTGATGGGAGAATCAAACAATAGCTAGATCAATGGTGAATAACTGCACTGGGATATTCAAACCAATCTTAAAGGATTTTAAAAACTACCTCATTTTAGGATCTGAATATTTATATATTCACCATAGTTTAAATGACTGATCCAGGCAGCAATGGTGGTAATGTCACTTGACCTGTACACTAAAGGTCCACACTAATTTCCAGGGAACACAAATTCAATTGCAGAATTTGAATTCAATCCATAAAACCTGGAAATGAAACCTTGTCACAGCAATGGTCACCATAATGCGATAATTGATTTTTAGAAATGTTGTGTAAGCTGTGGAACCAACCCCTAAGCAGCTAATAGTTGGGGTAGAGAGCTGCTACTTGATAGATATTTTAATGAATTTACTCAGACATGTTTGTACACACCACAAGGTAGGTTAGACTTGAACACAAGCCATCTGGCTGAAAGGTACATGACCACAAGAGCCCTTTATAACTTGGCAGAGATAAAGACAAACATAGTCAGCAGGATTGCAAACCATATGGGGAGGCTCTGGGGATTTTTAATCCATCACCTAAATCTCTCGGCCATAACCACCAGCCTAATCAACCTTCCTATACTAAGTCTGTTTGCTTAACATTGGTGGAGTATAAACTATTAGTGACTCGTAACAACAAGTTTTCTATCAGAACAATTTGTAGTTTTTACATGATAGCAATAAATACAGGTTATATTGGCTACTTAGACATTATAATTCAGAATATCAGGAGGCACTGATGACATTTTTATTGTCATAAGGATTGTGAGATAGACTTTATGAGATTGGATGGAGCTTGGTGGAGTCTTAAACATTATCCCTTTCAGAACCCATGACAGTGAAAAAGCATATGGTTCGTTTAATGTCCTTTAGGGACACAAATCTATCGCTTATAGCTCACGTTGTCTATATGTGACTCCCATCCTACAGCAATGGGGTCCACTCCAAATTGACCTCTGATATATTCCAGTCATTCACTCAGCACAAGGATAATTAAGGATGGGCAACAAATGCTAGCCTTAGCAGTGACACCAGTGAAAGAATTTCTTTTAAAAAAAATCAGAGATAAAAACAACAGTCTTTGGTCAATTAAGCAATGATATGCCTCACTTGATTGAGTTTTTACATCTCTGAAGCATAACAACACCCAGATGATAACTTGGAACCCCTCTACCAGACGTTGCAATGATTTGAGCATAATAACTGTGGAATTTCTTTAATGAGTTTGTTTGATGACTAAGGTAAATTGCTGCTGTTCTTGAAATTATTTCTGTGGAGATATTTTCCACTACAGCTGGAGGAAATATAACTGTTATTGTGTAACATTGCTTTTGAATGTGTACATATTAATGACATTCAAATTAGACAGAGGAAAAACTGTCCATCCATTTGGAATGTAAAATTCTCATCCATGTTTACAAATCCCTTCATGAACTTAGTTCTTCCCATCTCTGTAATCTCCTACAGCCAAAAAAATCCTCGGACATATTTGTACTCATTTAATTCTGGTAGATCTCCTGGTCAATTTCACCATGAAATTTTCAATAGCTCCCACAGCAAAAGATCAGAATGTGGGTCTCAATTATACATTTGCAGCATCAATTAAGACCTTGTCTCCTCCCTCAGGTGTTTTGTACCTGCTCAGCCTTATGTGCCATGCTCCCGTTCTGAAGCAAGTACCTGCCAAATTCTGCTACCAACCACGAGAACAAACAACTGGAACTGCCAACAACAAATGCACCTCTGCTCACACAGAGAAAGCCGGAAATCAGGCACTGGGGAACTTGACCACTGTTCTGGCAATTTCCATTGCTCTGACATTGGTTCTTTATTTTGGAAAGTCCTGTGTCTTTCCTGGCTTTTCATGGCGCATGAGAACGTTATTCTTGCCTTTTGAGCATCTTTAATTGCTTCCCCATTGATGATTGTGCCACCTATCCATCTGCCTCGCCTCTCTCTCTTTTACGACACTCCTTAAAATCTCTTTCTTCATGTCTGGGAATTGATCAATGGTTCAATCTTGAATTTTGCTTATGACATTGACAGCATAACGTTTGGATTGAGGAGGAATAGGACTTAATATGTAGCCTTAATTTGAAACGCATCCCCATTGCGACATCCACCTAATGGAAATGTGGGAGGAACAAAGGTTTAAAATTGTCCAACCCACTACTTTCCTGGCTATCATCCCAGATGAAGCCATGAAAGAGCTTCCCCTGTAAAATGTAATTGGAAATTTAAACAACATTCAAGTGTTGCATCTTGATGTCTTTGGCTGCTGGCCAAATAAGCATTAAAGTTGTATAATTTTTTGTGCAGGAGAGAAAGGGCAGAAATGAGCCTTCTCACTGTCACCCCTCCCCCATCACCTCTAAAAGTCCTCGGATTCCATAACATGTTGATCTAGTTGGAGTTGCTAAGCACACATATTTCCATTGAGGAGAAAGTGAGGTCTGCAGATGCTGGAGATCAGAGCTGGAAATGTGTTGCTGGAAAAGCGCAGCAGGTCAGACAGCATCCAGGGAACAGGAGAATCGACGTTTCGGGCACAAGCCCTTCTTCAGGAATGGGGAACGTTTGTCCAGCAGGCTAAGATAAAAGGTAGGGAGGAGGGACTTGGGGGAGGGGCGTCGGAAATGTGATAGGTGGAAAGAGGTCAAGGTGAGGGTGATAGGTCAGACTGGGG